>NC_137889.1:91465070-91626620 GCF_963455335.1 Martes martes | reverse complement strand
GTTAGTAGTTTCACAAAAAGCTGTTGACAGGTCTAATTCTCTCTAATTCTCTTTGGTAATGATAACTGAATTTTGCTAAACAAATTTCATTATGGTGGTTATAGTCAATTATATACTGTTTCTATTTGACTTCTTTCTCATGTTATCGCTTCAGGGAAAATATATTCCTTTCTCATGCTTGCCATTGGTAAGTTTGGTCATAGGGACACGCCAGAAATGTAGGGTAGCAATAAAATCTTTAAAAAAAAAAAAAAAAAGGGGCGCCTGGGTGGCTCAGTGGGTTGGGGCCTCTGCCTTCAGCTTGGGTCATGGTCTCAGGGTCCTGGGATCGAGCCCCACATCGGGCTCTCTGCTCGGCGGGGAGCCTGCTTCCCCTCTCTCTCTGCCTGACTCTCTGCCTACTTGTGATCTCTGTCTGTCAAATAAATAAATAAAATCTTAAAAAAAAAAAAAGAAATGTAGGGTAGGGTCTTTCCTTCAGGAGCTTAACAATACCAATTACCTACATAATTAAAAAAAAAAAAATCATGGTTCCTGCCATACTGGTAGATGATACAAAACCTCTACCTTATCTTTTACCTGTGAACCACAGGTGAAAAATAAAGAAAAAAATAATGTGATAGATACGGGATTATACAATAAGTGTATTTTTATGTGTAAAACAAAGTGAAAGGGATCACTAATCCTAAAATTGGGAAACACGCAATTAACCCAGAGAACTGAGCTATTCCTAGTGACCAAATTTCCTGCCTAGAAAATCCATGCCCTCCTTGAAACCCATTTGCCTAATCAATTCCTCCTGATCTATAGCTTATTAGTTGAGATGGCTTCTTTTTGTAGAAAGCTTCCCTGGTGCCCTTAGATTGGATTTGTTGAAACCATCAGGTGGTCTCATGGTACCCTGTATATAACACTACCATAGCAATTGCTCACTATCTACAGATCCCTGTGGTAGGCAGAATAATGCTGCTCCACTCAAGATGTCCACACCCTAATTTCCTGAACCTGTGAATGTTACCTCTCCTGACAAAAGGACCTTGGCGGATGTGATTAAGGTTAAAGACCCTGAGATGAGGAAATTATCCTGGATTATTCAGGTCAGTCCAATGTAATCACTGAGTCCTTAAAAGAGGAAAAGGAAGGTAAAAGAGTTGGGTTGGAGACCTACCATGAAGACCCAACAGTGTTGCTGGTTTTCAAAAATGGAGGAAAAAGGCCATGAGCCAAGAAGTGCAGTGGCCTCAGGAAGCTGTGAAAGAGCCTCAGTTTATAGCTATCAAGAAAATAGGACCACAGTCCCACAACTGCAAGAAAACGAATTTTGACAACAACTGGAATTAACAGGAAATTGATTATCCAGTACAACCTTCAGAAAGGAATACAGCCTGCTGTTTTAAGAGCACAAAAGTTGAGCAAAGCTGATTCATATTTATGAAGAAATTATTATTTCTTTTTTTTTTTAAGATTTTATTTATTTATTTGACAGACAGAGATCACAAGTAGGCAGAGAGGCAGGCAGAGAGAGAGGAGGAAGCAGGCTCCCTGCAGAGGAGAGAGCCTGACGCGGGGCTCGATCCCAGGACCCTGGGATCATGACCTGAACTGAAGGCAGAGGCTTTAACTCACTGAGCCACCCAGGTGCCCCAAGAAATTATTTCTGTTAACTGAGATGTCTTAGGATATATTTTATTGGTTATACTCCATACACTAAATAATTTCTGTGGTAACAGCACACTTTTGATTTATCCTCAGTATCTTCTCAATATTATTGAGACAACCATATACTTGTGCCTTGATAATCCCTTTTTTAAAAAAAAAGATTTTATTTATTTATTTGTCAGAGAGAAAGAGAGAGAGAGAGAGAGAGCGCACAGGTAGGCAGAGGCAAAGGGAGAAGCAGGCTCCCTTCCAAACAAGGAGCCCGATGTGGGACTCTATCCCCGGACGCTGGGATCATGACCCGAGCTAAAGGCAGCCCCTTAACCGACTGAGCCATCCAGGTGTCCCTTGATAATCCTTTCTTAACCTCATCTTTATCTTGAACTGAGACCACAATGGAAGTAAACTAAGTACAGCTCATTTTAACTATAAAGAAATACAAGTTAAGATTTAACTAATACTTAATGAAAATAAATCAGATGAAACATCGAGTACAAGATTTGACAAAACAGAAAAAAAAATAGATATTTCAAATAATAATTTACAAATATCTTATTCCAAAAATATAGTCTTAAACTTTTATACTACTCAATCTAAAGTGAAGATTCCAAAATGATATGAGAAAAGATAAATGAGTCATTTACCTTTTGTCTTAAGTGAATGAATATTTTACTTTACTTTTACCTTTTAGAAAAGATTGAAATTCTCTGTTTTTATCTTCATTGATTTTCCCCTCTAGGGAGGAGTATGTGTTTCTTACATCACTCACAGCTGAAGAAATATTGTCAATCTTCTTCTGAAGAAGGGTCAGTTTCATTGCCTGGTGGTTCATCTGCTCGGTCATCTTTTGTGTCACCGCTGCAAGGAAAAGAAAAGAATATGTGTGTATGTATATATATAATACTATTCAAATATATTATTCAAATATCATGACAGGCTTAAAGGTATTTCAAATAAATCATGTTTGTACTCCCTATTTGAAAATATAGACTACTGTATATGCACTCAGCAAATGGCAGACTGAATTTTACATTAAGGGTGAAAATTTATAATATATAATAATACTTTCATATAATAATTCAGACAATATAATAAATATATTATGATTAATAATAAATATATAAATAAATGATATATAAATATAAAAGACATATATGTACATTTATAATAGATTTCTAAATGTTTTAACTTTGCTCAGAATCTTCAGTCCTTTTTTTTTTTTTTAAACTTCAAAGTGTTATTGTTGCATTCTTAAGAGATGAAGAAACTAAGGGACAGAAAACCAAAGTAACTGGTTTGAGATTGCAGAGCTGATACCTCATCTTCTGCTTTCAAATCCAATGTTACAGAATTAAATATGTGTGGCTCTATATATGTGTGTAGTCATATCTATAGCTTGAGGATTTTACTCTTTACTGAGGTGTTCTTTAATGAGTGATAAAGATTCAGATTTAGTCTGAATCATTTAACATAGCAATGATACTTCCCCTGTTTTTTTTTGCACGCACTTCAATAATTCAAGGAGGATTTTATACCATTTTATGAAGATACTGAATTCCAATCCCTTAAAAAAAATAACACACAGTCTCTAGGATATATTCACCCTTATTCCCCCTAAGTCCCATTTCTCAATTTGAGTGCCTCATTTAGTAGGACTAAATGTTTCTAAGAAATAAAGTCAGGCCTAAAAGAAGTGGTAAAATACTTATAATTAGAACGATGAGAAATATGTGGCTTGCCAACTTTGGATCAACATGAAGTTCTTGTTGATTCTTAGTCACAATTCTTTTCCCTAGTCAGTGACCCACACATCCTTGGAGATCTCTCCTCAGTCAGTGGAAGGGAGCCTTCTTAGCTCCTTCAAAGGATCACGTCATTCCTTCCACCTCAAGATTCTTCCATGATTGCCCTTTTTGAAGGACAAAAGCTTGGCGTTACTTTGGAAACCTGTGATTTCCTTACAACCGGGTTAATAGCACTTTTAATCCTCTCCTGTGTTTGCACACACAGCTTCACAATCATACATGATCCCTCAAGGCTGGGAACCTTCAGCTCCTCCACGGTTTCTCCCAACAGGGCGAACCAGTAGAAAAGGATTGAAGGGTATGCTAAGTGTGTCCCCATCAAGCCAAGCGTTTTCTTGTTTGGAAGTTATAAATAGTATTGACGATAATTTGGGTTAGGGATGTTAGCAATTACAATCTGCGACCTGGGTCACCGCAGTCTTGCCGCTGCGGCTGCTCAGGGGTCTCTCTGCCCACAGCGTTGTGACTCTCAGCCTGGCTGCTGTGTATCAGGTGCTGCTGTTCCTGGGCTAGATGGACACAAAAAGAGAAGAGAGAGAGTTAAGCGTTGGGACTGCCTCATTTCTTCCAATCCTTCAGGCACGTCGCTGCCATTCGTTTTCCCTGTCCAGAAGCACGACAGTCCGCCAGGATTGCAGAGGGAGCAGCTCTGCTCCAATCCGGAGGGCAATGTGCTACCACCTTGTGTTGGAAGTCCGGGACTCTAATTCCGTTTGGAAAAAATAAAATTATTCAGGCCCCCTTTTAGGCGAAAATGGATGGTGGCGTGTGGTACCTGTGCAAACTGGAAGACATGGACGGCCTGCATCATCAAGGGGACTTTAAAATCAGCTGTGTTAAAGTCTATGGTGGCTCTGTAAGTGGACTGCCACAAAGGCTGCTTGTTTAACGATGTGATTTCCAGCTGGTGTCTCCTTGGAAATAAGGGAGAGCTACAGGTTCCTGACTCAAAGAGTATCTGCTTAACTAAATGGGTTGTTCCCAGATTTCTAGGAAAAACCTAGACTCAAAACGCAAGGACCACCAGTAAAAGTAAACTATTACATGGCAAGTTGTCAGGGGATCAACCGGTAAAATCCGGGAAATTTCAGAAAAATAGAAATTCTTATAAAGTCTACTCTGTTAAAGAATTGATTCCCCTTTCCCTTTCAAGTTAATATTTAGATGGAAATATAGTTTTTCATCGGAGAAAACAATTTAGAGTGAAAATTAGTAAAAACATTGAACACATCAAGTAAATTAGGCCTGTAATTTGCAGACTTTTAATAAATAAATATATTCATTATTGAGAAAATAATTACATGAGAAAATAAGTGTTTGGTGTCTATCTGTGCTTCTTCCCACGTGAAATTATGTACCAATGAAACTCTCCTTTTAGCCCATGTTAATTATGTTCCCTAAGGCATATGTGACTGTGACAGTAATACTAAAGGATTTCTACTCCACAGAAAGAATAATATATTTAGTATTAATGTGAGTTAGTCTCTATTGCTAGATTGAATTTTGCATCGCTTTTCTTCAGGGCATTGAGCTAAACTAACGCATTTCCATTCATGTTCAAGGTTTTTGTTTTGATATTGTTTCTTTTTTTTCTCTCCACTGTATTACAGAAAGTCCTGTATAATTGTTGATTTATTTGGAAGAAAACAATCTGCAGCTTGGGGAAATTATACTTATTTTGGGGCTGCAAAAGTGGCATAACGTGTTAAATTTCCCTTAGGTCCTAGTAATAAGGTTCCTTTAGGCAAAATTCAAATTAATTCATATAAATATATCTATTAAATAATTGCATAGATTTTTATCAAGTTTCCTCTTTAGATGATGTAGAAAGCATTTTTCTAACAGCTAAAAATCTAAGCATACCCAAGACAGTAACTAGAAAGTGAAGTAATGTTTCTCAAACCAGGGTTCCTAGATCAGCAGTATCAGTATCACCTGGCAACTTTTCTTTTATGGGTAGTATTTTTTTTTTTTTTTTTAACCACTGGCAAACTTTTGAAAATACAACTTCTAGGCCCCGTCTCAGACCTTCTAACTTAGAAAAGTCTGGGACACCTGGGTAGCTCAGTCGTTAAGTGTCTGCCTTTGGCTCTGGTCATGATCCCAGGGTGCTGGGATAGAGCTTGTGTTCCCTCTCTTGCTGTGTCTCTCTCTGTCAAACAAACAAATAAAATCTTTAAAAAATAAGAAAGTCGGGAGTGGGCAGTAATTTGTGTTTTAATAAGCTCTTCTGATGTTTCCAAGGCACACTGAAGTTTGAGAATCACTGGAATAAAGCATCAAAATAAATCTTCCCTAGCAACTACCTATCTCACGGCCTTCCCTATTTCTCTTAACAGTGGAAGAGGGTTCAGGATATGAGCAAGTATTTATAGCAAAAGGAACGTGTGATGTTCATCAACAGGATGAACAAATGATGTTTACATTTTCTTACTGCTTACCTTTTTCATTAAATCACAGGAAAACAAAAACCAAAAAATCATAGGAAAACAAAAAAAGCTGGTGCATTTAAAGGCATTTCCATAACATGGTGGACAGAGGGTACTTTGTTAGTAAGCAATGCACAATTATAGTAACAACAAAATTATATTGTTTTGTGGCAACAAACAAGTTACAATTCCAATTTCCTTTTCTATCTGTTATTAACTTTAAACACACTGTTTTTTTTTTCTTCCTCTTTAATGATTTTTCATCATGGATGAGAAACAAAAGCACCTGTAAGTTCTGAAACACTGAAAGTATCATTGCCTTTTCCATTATCTCACCCAGAGATTCTGATTCAGAAGATCTGTTCTGGGAATTGAGCATGTGCATATATATATATATATATATATATATATATATATGTATGTATATATACACACACATATGTATTTATATATTTTATTATATATTTTTATATTATATACATATAATTTTAAACTCTACATGTGATTTTTGATGTATGACTTTAGTTAAGAAGTACTGATTTTGAAAAAATTGCGAAAAATTCTAATTCTAATGTTTCATTGTTACAAGGCAGAAAATCCAAAATATTTTCACATTAAAGTTTTTAAATTTTTATTTATTTTTATTATTTATTTATTTAACAGATGGAGATCACAAGTAGGCAGAGAAGCAGGCAGAGAGAGAGGAGGAAGCAGGCTCCCTGCTGAGCAGAGAGCCCGATGTGGGGCTCGATCCTAGGACTCTGGGATCATGACCTGAGGCGAAGGCAGAAGCTTTAACCCACTGAGCCACCCAGGTGCTCCTTCACATTAAAGTTTTAATCCAGAATTCATAAAGTTTTAATCCAAAATTCATAGACTTTTAAATAACCACCCTGCCTGTTGATAATAAGAACATATGTTAAAGACATGATCTATTTAAACTCTAATAAATGACAAACTTGAGTCTCCTATCATTCCAAAGAGGAGTGGGCCTTTATAAGGAGGAGGTAATTTTGATAAACATAATTAAATAATTTATAATAAATTATTAAAAACACTGGAAAAGAGATAAAAGCTTAAATTTAGAAGCACTTCTTAGGAGTGTGATTTTTTTTGAAAAAAGAAAAACCATAGAAATTTTATCAATAATAGGGATACCTGGGTGGCTCAGTCAGGTAAGTACCAAACTCTTGATTTTAGTTCAGGTCAAGATCGTGAGATGAAGCCTTGCACCCAGCTTTGCGCTGAGCCTGGAGCCTGCTTAAGAGTCTCTCTCTCCTTCTCCCTCTGCCCCTCCCCCTGCCTCTCTCTCTCTCTTAAAAAAATCATTCTGGAGCATGTTTTGATATGAAAACATTAAATTGATATAAAAATCAATTAAATATAAAACAATGTGTATTTCTGAAATGAAAATCAATTCAATTTTATTTTCAATAAAAATTAGTGGATTTTTACATGCTATATAAACTTTGACTCAAATAATGTTCTAAACTTTTGTCATTTAAAATTGAAATCAGTAGATTTGTTTTTCATAATGACAATCAATTTCCACTAAAGTTCATTTGAAATCAAGGGGAAAATGTTAAAGAACTTTATGAAATTAATCTCATGAAATACGATTTGAAATAAAAATTTTCAAGTAAAGCAAAATTTTTGAAATAATAAAAAAATTGAACAAATACTTTATCAAATAGTGTTTATAAAAATCAATAAAGAAAGGAAAATGTTTGTGAAATAAAATTAGAATTTTAACATCATATAATTTAAATAATAGATCATTTTTAGAAAAGAAAATGTTATAGAACTTACCTAATATAATTCCTATATAGGAATATCATTACTAGTGTTTTATGTTTAGCATTTGGAAAACAAGCCATGTTTTAAAAAAGTGGAGAACTGCTTTTCAGAAATGACATTCTTTTTCTTTTTTGAAGATTTTATTTATTTATTTGAGAGAGAGCGTAGAGCGGGGGTGGGGAAGGAGTAGAGAGAGAGGGAGAGAGAGAATCTCAAGCTGACTCCATGCTGAGCAGGTTCGTGTTTCGATCTCACAACCCGGAGATTATGACCAGAGCCGAAATCAAGAGTCGGATGCTTAGCCAACTGAGCCGCCCAGGCACCCTTAGAAATAACATTCTAATAGAGATGTCAATTCTTTTTTAACCTAGGATTAGAAGACATTTCAGATATGAAAAATATATATATTCCATTTGAAACAAAAATAAGCAATTACATGAGAAAACATCAATTTTTCTAATTATACGAAAATAATATTTTCGTATAATTAATATTTCGTATAATTAATATTTATACGACAAAACTAAAAAATATAATAAATATTTACATTCCTTGATTTATGGTGCCACAAATTTGGTCAAGTGACATTTGCAAAGCTCTATGAATTAATTAAATAGGACATTCTACAATTTTCATGATTTAGTTTGTAATAAATATATTGAATACTTAAAAATGCACATAGTATTTAAGGGCTGGAAAAAATTTGAATGCAGTCATTGTTAATTCAGTAAAGACTAACAGATAATTTGGCAGGATGGCACTATCATGTATGTTAATAGAAATGATTAACTTGCTGAGTCTTGGTATCACCCATTGACTCTAAATCTGATGGAGAATTCTTTAAAGGAGGTTGAGACAGTACTCTACATGAAATCATCTGTGTGACAGAAACATTATTTAGCTGGAGTCATCCATGTTAAAAAAAATGTCAAAAAGTTTTATAAATTATTAAAAAAAACCCTTTAGAATCATTGACAAATGGAAGAGAAAGCAAACAAAACTGTCAGAGAAAAAAAGAAAGCTATTGAAAGGGACAAAGAATAATACATATAAGTATCAAGTGAAAGTCTTTAGTTTTCTGCCTACTAATCTTCAGTAATTCTCTCCTCATTTTATGAAAACATAATATATGTGAAGTAAGAAAAATGAAATTTTCTCCTGACTGAGTTGAAAGAAAATGGAATGGGGAAAATACCTTAAATATTAAGTGACAAAAACTAATGTGATTGTGTGTGTGTGTACACATTTAAAACTTTACATTTGCTCTTAGCTGTAATTATTTTTTAACTTATTGTTTTAAGAGGAATCAGGTGAGGAAATTGTACTCCTAAGTGGAAGAAACAGCTATTAACCATCACACAAAGATCCTTGAGAGCCAATTGTCATATGAATCTCTTTTCTCTGGAATTCTTTGGATCGGGTCCCTGCCAAGGCTGTAAAAACTTGAAATGCCTGTTTAACAAATTCAATAGTTTATGTTATCTTTTCCCAGCTCTATTTTTTGACTGGAGTTCAATACTTGTATTCATCCCAGTTTATTGCATGGGATTTCGCTGGTGGAAAAGTGCTGATAGGATCTCTGACAGTGGAGTCAGTTACTCTCCTGTGATAAAGTTCTTGGATGATCGATACTCTTTTATTTTTTCATTTAACAATCTTTCTGTCTTCCCAAATGTATTCCCTACCACAAGAGCTACTACAAATTCTAGGTTTCCCAGGCAATCTTATCTTATCTTGCACTTCAGCACAGACCTTTGCTTTGTTCTCTAGAACGGATTTCTCAGTCCCTTTTTCTTGGTTCTTTCTGAGACATGGGTGCTGGGACAGAAGGACATTTATTTAAGTCAAACAACTTTTAAAGATCTTTATGCACTTCAGATTTTTAAAATATATTGCATTTTTAAAAATGCAATATATTTAAAAAATCAGATTATTATTATTTTTTTCTATTCTCTCAATGCAATTCCTCTTTTTTCCTGCATGGAAACATTGTCCTTGGTGGATCAAGGACTTAGAGAAGTAAGGTCAGCAAGTGTCAAGAGCAATTTGTTTATTAGGTGCCCCTTCCTTCCTTCCCTCTCTTTCCTTTCTCCTCCTCCTACTCCTTCTCTTCTTCTGCCTCCTCCTTTTATTAGGCAGGTATTAACTTGAGTGTTGTTGTTGTTTTTTTTCCTTCCAGACCTTTGAGGCATATAGAGGAAGCCATTAATGGCAACTCAGTAATGAGGAAGCTTGTTCTTAGAACCAAAACCCCTCGTGTGTTACAAGACCCTTTTCCCACTGATCCTGTAATACCAGGTGAATGCTTACTTGATGATGGTCAGTACATATGTAAAGATTTACTGAGATTTGGTAGTCAAATCAAAAAAAGCAATTTGGTGCAACAAAGACCGAAGATACATGATGACTTTTTTTTTTTTGAAAGATTTTATTTATGTATTTGACAGAGAGATCACAAGTAGGCAGAGAGGCAGTCAGAGAGAGCAGGGGGGTGGGGGAGCAGGCTCCCTGCTGAGCAGAGAGCCTGGTGCAGGGCTTAATCCCAGGACCCTGGGACTATAACCTGGGTCGAAGGCAGAGGCTTAACCCACTGAGCCACCCAGGCGCCCCTATATGGTGACTTTTGACTAAATGTATCATAATTGAGCAAGATGCTTATAGGTGGTAATGTTCTTTCTTAAAGGAGAAAGCATTAAATGCCACTGGGATGAATTAGATATGCAAATATATAAGAAATACAGGGACTTTTTTCTGTTTTAAATATTTATATCAATTGAAGTCATATTTTAAAACAATTTTACTGGAGAAGTCCCATATTTAAAATGCTACAATAGCTTATAAAATTTATTGAATTATTCCACATTTGTAAAATGAAACATTTTTATATATTCATAACATATGGCAGGATCAGTTTATTTCAACAATTGCATGATTGTATTTTCTGCATTCATAAAGCTGTGATACATTTCATAAAACATAATTTTCTTATAGAGAGGATCTGAGTAAAGCTGACTGGAATTTTTTAAACAGATTTACAAAGAAGCTTTTCTTTCCTCCTCTCTAATTGAACATTTTTTGAACTGAAATTCCTGTCTTTTGTGTCATTACAGCAAGCCACAATTTCCTTGTTCTACTTCAGAACATTTTAGAGACATCTACTGGAAAAGCACATTATTGCAAATTTTATAAAATTGGTTTAAAAAGTATATTGTTGCTGACATTAAAAAAAATGTCTTGGAGTTCACATCACAAAATTAGGTCCCTTTCTGAAGATAAACTCTTTGATCCTCAAAAAGGTATACCAAATGTAAAATACATCAAAACTATTACTTTGCTGTTGGACTTAATGCTTCTTCCTTTTTTTAACCAAAAAATTCTATTCACTTTGACTTCTTAAAAAGTTGGTTTCCTCTTGATAGTATGACTAATATTTTAATAAGCTAATCTAGAACATTTAACCAGAATTTTGATTATCTAAATTGTAGCAAAATGAGCATGTATGAAGGGTCAGTAATATTACAAACAGCATATTGTAGAGTAAGACAACAGGACGAATTGCCTCATGGATTTTGAATTACAATATCCCTTTCTAACAGATTGGAGATGGAGCTGTAGAGGAGTTGGGGGGAGAAAGAAAAAGAAACAGGAAGAGAAGTGGAGGAGGAGAAATAAAAGAGAGTACAGTGGCTAACTGTTCTATTTTATTCCTGTTCTATGAATCTTCCCTGTATATTTAAAAAGACTATTCTACTGCAATCTAAATGAAAAAGAAATTGTTACTTTGTATTTTGACATTTATTTTATCTGTGGGGATGGAACTTTTGGGGAAAGTGGGGATTTGTAAAATGTATGTAGTATTTTACAAATTTTCTACGTATAAAATGATCTCCTAATGTGAAGGCCTGACACTGAAGTAATTATCACAGTAGCTACATGCCCAGGTTATTCCAAACCCTTGAGGGTTCTGAAGAAGCTTAAAGAATGGATGAGCCCCACTGATTATTCCTGTCATATTTGGGGCTGCTTGTCATATGAGACAGTGTGAAGAGTGTTGTCAAAGGAAACCTGACAATTTTCCCTTCCAAATAATAATGAGAATGTTGGCACATATATAAAGTGTGATGGTTATGGGGGTGGTAACTGGGACTGTAGGAAGGAGGAATCAGAAGCGGAAAATGTGTAAAGAAAGGAAGAACGAAAGAAAGGAAGGAAGGAAGGAAAAGAAGCCCAGGATAGATGAAATAATTGAAGACTGATTTAAGGGACAAAGACACAGTAGTTCTTGATACTACCAGTGCATCAACTGCACTAATAAAAAATTCAACAGCTTTTATGTATTGCAATAAAAGTGAAGAGTACCATGGTCAGAATATCGTAGGGAGCAGTTGTAGGGTGTTTTGTTTTTGTTTTTGCTTTTGGAATCACAGTGATATTGAGTTGATTATATGACATGACACATTGGGCATAGCTGCCATCAGAAAGTTATTCCTACCGCAGAGTTCAATAGAAAGATGACTTTTACACAACAGCTTAATCAGCAGATGCCTGAATTATGAGTAATTCTAATTATTGTACTGTGACAGAAGGTCATAGATCTCTTCTGGAACATTGTTGTTAATGGGATTCAAGATGACGATTTGTAAATCTAATATTAAAAATATCTGCAGGTTGCTTCCAAACAGAACATGAGATGTCAGTAAATAATCAAAGCTGAACTGTTTGAATTTAATTTAAATAATTCATGTGATGCTTTGGGAAAAAAAAGGGGGCAGATGACAATACATAGTAGATATTCAAAACTGTCAACTAGCCTTGTTTCTTGTGTGTACATTTATGATGGAATTCTATGATTTTTCCTCATAGATGTTTATAGTCCATCTTAGTGATTAATAATCGATTAGTAGGTAAGAAGGACAAAGTATGAAGTAATGGCAGTTCATAATCAGCTGCAGCCTATGACATTCCTTGACATAAAGATTTTGCTTCTTGCCACACATTAACGTTCAGTTCCATAGGTGCAATAGGGTGTGTAATGACATTCTAAATTTCTAGAAAGGTATTCTGTGAACAAACGCTTAAATCCTTAAGAATAATAATAGGAGCCTTTAAGAAGGCTCCTAAGGTAGCTTTCATGGAATTAGTACTCCTCAGATCTTCTGCATGAAAGAAGAAAAATATAGAAACTAGTCTTCGACTTAGAAATACAGTTTTAAATACTGTTCATAACTTTTATCATCTGCTGTAAACAGATTATAAACAAATATGTTTTACCACTGGGAATAGAACTGTGCACCTCACATAAATTAGGAATCTTGTGAAAGCAGGATCATATTTTGACTTTTTTAGACTATGCTAAATTATCTTGTTTCTGAATACTTTTGGCATAGATGAAATTTTATTTAAAAGTTTATTTTACCTGATTATAAATGCAGTACGTATTCATACTATACCCTGAAAATATATTAAATTTTTATGACATCTCTGAAATTCAGGCCAAACCCAGAACAAATAGCATTACAGTTGAATTTGCCTACAGATTCTCACTGAATGGGCTAGAATAACCATATATAACATCCCTAACGAAACTGTAAGTTTCCTAGAGCTTTTGTACTACAACTTTCTTTTTTTAAATGTGAATCATAATGGTTTCTCCACACTTACATTAATTTTTAATCACAGTCTCTCATGCTGCTGATTGAATTCCTCACCACTGCTAATGGTTTTTCTTGTAATATTCATTCGTTTAAAATATGTATGCTGATGCCATATCTTATTTTTCAAAGGAAACTTGTTTAAAGCCAAGAGCAACATAATAGCCACACACGTTAGGCCACAGCAGGTTACTATGTGTTTGATTAGCCTTGCCACCAGAAAATCCTTAAAATCACAGTTGATAAAATGGCTCTATTAGGATTTAAGAAGAAAAGCACAATTATTCGTGCCACATTTGTATATTCTTTAAAACTGAATTTCATTCACATACATAATATTATTTCAAATAATTAACTGGAACAAAACTAGAAGGTAGTTTATTTTCATATAGGGTCATTCTAATGATTATTTAAAATATAAAATTAGGATTTCTGATATTTTAATAAGGCATGCTTCCATAGCATATAGTTAAGAAAAAATGTGATAGATCTCCACTTACTCATCCTCTAAAACTAACATAACAATATAGGAATATATAAGATATCTCATTATGAGATTTGGGCTGCTAAACTAGCTACTAAGTTGGAAAGCTCTAGAGACGTAACAGTTTTAATGATTTGGCTACATGTTCATTAACTCTGGTTCTAAAGGGAAAATACAATTCTTTCCTTCACTAGCATCAGTTGCTTATTCTCCAAAAGTTTTATGCTTCTAAATGTTATTATAAAATTACTATTAAAATGTACCTTTTAGCTGACATTTTGCTCCACTGAATCCAGGACAACACTTCCATTCCAATGAGGTAACGATTTTATGTTGCATCCTGTAGACAGGATTTGATATCTTCTGAGATCTGGAGAGGAGAGCAATTATTTGTCTCACATTAAATTATCAGTTGGGATAATTAAAGTTTTGGAAACAATATCTAAAATATAAGAAACATTCAATAAATGTTATCTGTTGTTATTATATTTTTCATCATCAATATTATTATTATCATTTTATATATATATGTGTGTGTGTGTATATATATATATATATTTTTTTTTTTTTTTTTTGAGAGAGAGAGAGAGACAGCACATGAGAGGGCAGGGTAGGGCAGGGGGAGAGGGTGAGAGAAAATCTTAAGCAGGCTCCATGCTCAGTACGGAGCCAGTGTGGGGATCCATCTCAAAATCTTGAGTCATGACCTAAGCTGAAATCAAGTCAGACATTTAACCACCTGAGCCATCCTGGTGCCCCTCATCGATATTATTGTTAAACTTACATTTCTTTAAATAAATTACAAAAAGCATTAAGATCTATGCTATTTGGTATTTTAAGTTTATACCTATCATTACATTTTCTAAACATAGCATAGCTTTTCCCTTGATAATACTTTTTACAAAACTAATGTTAAAACTTCTTTTAATTTTTTTAAAATAGCTTATAAGGACAATTTCCTTTATTTCAATTCTTAGTATTCCTTATATCATTAGAGTTAAAAGGATCTGTTTCCCCCTAGATCAATATCAAATAACCTAAATTGTGTAACAGTGGTCTAATTGAAATTACAATGACCACTATGATTTTTAACCTGCAGTGTTCCCTTTCTCAAATTTTAAAATTTCAATTTTTAATATTATTTCTCTCATATGGTATTTATCTCTGATAGAAAGAGACAGAGAAGAGAGGGAGAGAGGAAGAGATCTTATATGAGAAAATGTTTCTGAGAAGAAACCATGGAAGGGAAATGAAGAAATTATAGCATTTTAACATAATCAATATAAATGGTGAATGGTACTAAATGCAGGCCCTATATATGTAAATGTAAATCTATAAATACAATTTGGCCATATTATTCTTACCCTTATGACTTCAATATTTAGCTAATATTTATCAAGTGAGGCTATCAAATGGGTGTATATTACCTTGTTTAATTTTTGTATTGGTTCTATATGGAAAATATTATTATTATCATGATATGCTGATGAGGAACATGAGGAACCGAGAGATGAAATAACGTGCTCAAAGTTTCAAATCTAAAAGTGATTGGGGTGGAATTTTAATCCACGCTACGTGGGTTAGCCTCCCTTTAATTATCTAGCTTGTCCCCTACAACTATGTGGGGCCAACAATAGTCAGTTTCGTGGATAAACCCTGATCATGTGGAGGGAATGTATTGGAGCCAACTGGGCTTTAGGAGACTTGGGTTTTAGTTTCTGCTGTGACCTGAAGGGTAATTCAATACGTGTGAGGTTATTCCTCAGTTTTAAGATGAGCTACAAGTTCTTCCCATCTCTCGAAGTAGGCTAGTCATCTACCTGTGTTTATTTCAGTAAATTATATTCAGTAAGTAACTCTGTCCAGTGAAATAGCTCCAGTCCAGTAGCTAAAGCTAAATAGAAAGTAAGGCTGTTTGGAAAAGGACCCTTAAGAGTTTCCTAGGATGAACTCAAGCAGATAGTTGCATTATTATTAGAGTCAATGTCCCTGCTTTAGCAAACAGGATCCCCACTAGATGTGGCTCTGGCATAATAAAAGAGAAAGTGACAAACACTGCATAGGTACTGAAATAATGAATGAATGGGAAGACACATTCAAAGATAGAGAAAGATAAGAGATGAGAATAAAGATCCATATTTCTGGTTTGTTTAAAGAGAGAGAGAGAGAGAGAGAGGAAAAAAAAAAAACAACTCACCTTGAACTCAGAAGGGCAGTATAATGGGGTTGCTGTGGTAATATTTTCATTACTGAAGAATTAACAATGCATTCTGTGTATCATGTCGACAAGGAAATTGCCACAAAGGGAGTAAATGCTGAAAGCAGCACTGGAGCTCAGCTCGCCCAAATCCCTAAGATGTGCTTAGCTCTCTGGACCATGAACCTTAGCTATTCCTCCAGGGAGTAAGAAACACCTTGATTTTTACATATCCTTCCTGTGCACTGTTCCAGACTGCCAATGTGTCAGATTCATTGCCTCACTTATTTGTACGACAATTTGCATAACATGAGCCATCATGGCCTGAATAATAATTTTAGTTTTTATTTCAGGGTCTTCTGAAACACCTTCAGATAAGCTACTGTGACTGTATGAATTCAGAGAACTTATCAATGACTCAGCCCCACATTTGAACAATTTTTAAATGTCCTAACCAGGTTTTTTAAAAAATGAAAATTAAATAACATGAATCATTAAAGTAGACATAAAAAGAAAGGCCCCACTTAGCTGTTTTATCATGCACAATTGCAATTAAGTTCTTTCTGACTTCTTTCTGACCTAGTATGAAGCAGAAATTATCAATAAAATTTTAAAACTGCATATGAATGTCTTAAGAATTAAAGGACAGGATTATTGATCAGGTCATAGAATAAAGGTAATAGTAATAGTAAAAATGGAAATAAGCGTGAAAGTTAACATTTACTGAAGACTCACAAAATCTTCAGCTAAGCATCTTACTGCATTATCTCACATATTCTAAAAATTCCCATATGAAGCATGTATTATTGGTAACTGCGTTTTAACTTACCCCAAATCACACATCTAATTTACTGTGATGACCCTACCCTGACCCTATTATACACATATGCACTTGGGATGATTAACTTGTATATTCCAAAACATACACAAATACACTATAAGCAGTGGCTGTTTTCAAAAAAATGTCACATACCTCTGAGGACAGGATCCACTGGCCCAGCCACAGGACCCTCTCCCACTTGGAATATAAGTGACTTGGTTGTCTAGTATCACTGTGGGAGATAATCTGGTATGTACATAAGCACACCAATTCCTAAGGAAGAGATAAATTTTGTTAAAAAAATCATTGTCCAAAACAATTCTTTCCATTATAATTATTTTCATAGGCCTCTATCTATTGCCGTTGGTGTTGTGAAGTAGATATTTTTAAAAAATTGGTCTCTATCTTTAAAATATCTGGAGATGAGAGAAAACACACTTGTTACTGCATTGCTGCACACATGAAAAGTAAAGAAACACTACAAGATCAAAGTAAGTTAAGAATAAATAAGAGTTAAAACTGGAACTTGTATTGTTCAACTGTAAATTAAGTAAAAATCCAAGACTGCCTTTATGGTAAATGTCAGTATTAGTACTTAGATTGTAGACTCAGACGTAGGCCCATTACTTCTAATGAACAATGTGCAATAAGACAAAAGCAAATAAGTAAATGCTGTAAAAATCAAAAGAGAGGAAAAAATAAATATTATTAGTAGCAGATGATATAATTGTGAATAAAAAATATGAAATAGTCCAGATGCAAATGATTAAAAGAATTCAGCATGTAATTAAGATCAATACAAATTTTTTATAATTAATAAAAATGTATGGCCACAACATTAAGATCAGTTATGGTTCAGTGTACCAACAATAAATTTAAAAAAGGCAGTACTTACAATAGCAAATATAACATTATTCTTTTTAAATCTAACAAAAGTAGTATAAGATATAACATATAATTTTTAAGCTTTATTGAAAGGCCCAAAAGAAAATCCAATAAATCCTGTTAATGGATGGGAATAGCCAATGTAAATATGTCAATTCTCCTCAAATTAATCTACAGATTTAGAGCCTTTTTAAGTCAAACTTTAATTTGATACAAGTTGAATAAGCTTATTCTATTTTTTATGTAATAAACTAAAAACACAAATTTCAGGAATTTCTGGCTCTGGCCATTACAGAGTATCAGATTTACTTTCCTTTGGTAAATTCTATAAAGCTGGACAAGATATATAAAGGAATAATTTTCAGTTATTGAACAACAGACAATACAAGTGAAATGATTTTTTGAGAGAAGGGAACAACATGATGTGAATTCCATATTGAATCTAGTTTTCTGCCTTCAAACAGTTTTCAAACTACACTGCAAAGGAGTGGGTCCAAAGAGAGAGAGCACTGGGTGAAGGAAATATATATGAGTTTGGGGCTGCTGAGGTGGTTAGAATATGTAGATAAAGTTCATAAAGTGAGGGGGGTAGCAGAGATGTCATCTTAAGTGAACATAGGGTTTCCTTAAATGAAACAAGATGGGATCGGGAGGGAGACAAACCATAAGAGACTCTTAATGTCACAAAACAAACCGAGGGGGGTTGGGGGGAAGGGGGTAGGGAGAGGGTGGTTGGGTTATGGACACTGGGGAAGGTATGGGCTGTGGTGAGTGCTGTGAAGTGTGTAAGCCTGGCTATTCACAGACAGACCTGTACCCCTGGGGCTAATAATACATTATTTGTTTATAAAAAAATAAAAAATTAAAACAAAACAAAACAAAACAAAAACATAGAGTTTCTTATAAATCTTGGGTTGAATACTGTGCAGAGCTTGCAAATAGTAGTCTTTTCAAGGCCACCAGAGAACAAATATTGTGAAGCTGTGTGAACTGAACAGATTCCAGATTTTACCCCATCATGGAGAATTCTGACAAGCCAAAGAGGAGAGGCTCATTAAACATCTGAGTGTTCTCCTGAACCTAACAATATCTGTATCCAGTAAGGTAAGTCTAATTTACATACACTCCAACAAAGCCTTAACAAAAATCCCATCCTTGATATAACTAACTCCATGCCAGAACAAAAGTCAATGCTCTTTAAGGGAAGACAACAAAATCTGTTCAGAATGTAGCAGCCCAGCATAAAAAACAAACAATAATAAGAACTGGATATGTGAAGAAGGTGGAATATAGGGCCAATGTATGAGTAAACATCCAATAAAGAGAGACAAAAGGAAACAGAGATGACATAGATGTTGAATTGGCAGGCAACCAAAGACTAAAATAGTTATTATAAACCCGTTCAAGATTATTAAGGAAAAAATGAGCATAATGGATAAACTCATGGCAAATCAAAAAAAAAAAAACATCAAATAGAACAAAAACATACAAGATATGAATAAAAGTTGCCTGGATTGGGCTTAACAGAAGTGTGGATCCTGGACATTACGATCAATGAACTTGGAGGTAGGGCAAAAGAAACTATCCAATCTGAAGTACTGAGGAAAAAATAATAAAACAAATGAACAGAAACTCAAGTGGTCTAAAATATATTAGAGTTCTAGAAGAGTAGGAGAATAAGATCAAGAAAGAGCAAATAGTTGAAGAAATAAGGGCTGAAATTTTTCTAAAGAATATCAGTCTTCAGATCTAAGAAGCTCAATGAACCCAGGAAGATAAACACAAAGTAAAACTTCCCTTAAGCACGTTATAGATAAATTCAAGATAAAAAAAAAACATAAAGAGAGAAAGGAAGGCAGACATTGATTCAGAAAAGAAGGGAACTATCTCAATAAAGGGCATCTATGAAAAACCTACAGCTAACATCATACTAAACGTTTAAAGAATGAAAGCCTCCACTTGAGATCAGGAATAAAACAAGAATGTCTGCTCTTGTAACTTCTATTTAATATTTTACTATAAGTTCTAGTCAAGCAATCATATATATATATACATATATATATGATTGAAAACATATCATAGAAACATATTTCTCCTATGTATAAAATTATTAAAAATCCACAAAAATGTTACTGGAACTTAAATGCAAGTATAACAAAGTTTCAATATACAAAAAGCAATTGTATTTCTGCACACTAGCAATGAACTACTCAAAGATGAAATTAAAAAAAAACAATTCCACTTACAATAGCATCAAATATAAGCACATGCTCAGGAACATATTTAACAAAGGAAGTCAAAAATTACAAAATATCATTGAAAGAAAGACAACCTAAATCAATGGAAAGCGTCCATCGACTGGAAGACTTAACATTGTTAGAATGGCAATACTCCCTAAATTGATCTACATCTTCAACACAATCCCAGTCAAAATCCCCCCTGCCTTTTTTTGTAGAAATTTAAAGCTGTTTTTAAAATTCATGTGGAAATACAAGAAACTCAGAATAGTTAAAACAATATTGAAAAATAAATGGAAGGGGACGCCTGGTTGGCTCAGTGGGTTAAAGCGTCTGCCTTCGGCTCAGGTCATGGTCCCAGGGTCCTTGGATGGAGCCCCACATTGGGCTCTCTGCTCAGCAGGGAGCCTGCCTCCCTGCCTCTCTCTGATTGCCTCTCTGCCTACTTGTGATCTCTGTCAAATAAATAGATAAAATCTTAAAAAAAGAAAAAGAAAAAGAAAAAGAAATGGAGGGCTCAGTCCTCACATTATCTAATATCAAAGCTTATTACAAACTACAGTGAGACTGTATTTGACCAGCCTAAGAATAGTGCTATAGATCAATGGAAGATAATTTAGAGTTTAGAAAATAAACCTTACATTTATCAACTAATTTTTGACAAGGGTGCCAAGCAATTCAATGGGGAAAGATTATTCTTTTCAACAAATGTTGGTAAGTTAGATGGATAGCCGCAGACAAACAGAAAAAGTCGGACCCCTATATCTCATACCAGATATAAAAATCAACTCAAAAATTGATCAGACTTAAAAGTAAGAGCTAAAACTGTAAGACAATTAGAAGAAAGCAAAGGCATATATCCACATGAGCTGAGATTATCTTGCCAAGTAATAAGGCAAGAAAGAGAAGTGAAGTCACCCAGTGACTTCAAATATAAAAGTATGTTTACTTGCAGAAAACTTGAGTTTTATGTAGAAGATCATGATGAATCTACAAAAAAAAAAAAGCTATTGGAGATAATTAGTGAACTTAGCAAGATCTAAAGCAAATATACAGAAAAATCAATTTTTTTAATGTAGTAACTAAAATACTTAACTGTATAAAGTTCAAGAATTTTTGTTCATGTAAAGACACCAGAAGTGATTGAAAAAGAGAGGCTATGGGGCACCTGGGTATCTCAGTCGGTTGAATGTCCGACTCTTGGTTTCAGCTCTTGTCAGGATCTCAGGGTGGTGAGATTGAGCTTTGCAATGGCTCTTCACTTAGCTTGGGGTCTGCTTAAGATTGTCTCCCTCTCCCTCTGCCCTGCCCCAAACCCCCTCTCTGTCTAAAAAAGAGAGAGAGAGAGAGAAACAGAGGCTATGAATCAGAAGATTAATACTCATAATATAGAACAAATTCCCACCAATAAGTAAGACAAGGACAGGATAAAAATTAAACAATAGAAAAATTGACAAACTACTTGAACAAACATTTTATACAAGGAAATAGCAATGGCCATTAAGCATATGAAAAGAAGGTCAATTTTGTTGGTGTCAAGAAAATGCAAATTAAGATCACAATGTAATAATATGTGATACTCCACAATAAGCAAACATTGAGAATTCAACAATCTCACATAGAGAGGATATAGAGAATAGGAAGAATCTCTTAAATACTGTTGACAGAAGTATTTATTGATACAACCACTTTGAAAAACAATTTGTTAATATTATATGAAAATGAACACGCAAATATCCTCTGACGCAGTGGCTATGCTTCTTGATATATATTTTAGAGAAACAATTGCACAGGTACACCAGGAATCATACATCTTAATATTTTTAGCAGTAGGCATTATTTATAATTATCAAAAACTGAAAGTGGCTCAAATGTCCATTTAACATAGAATGCAGAAATACATGCTGAAATATTCATACAATGAACATTATTCACCTTTAAAAAATGAACTATAATATTATCTAATAGCTCAGATTTAACTTATATAACAAACCTGTGTGATACAAGTAAGTTACAGAAGAAATACATTATGATGCATTTTTCTTATGTAAAGCTAAAAAATAAAAGTGAACAATACATTGTTTAGGGATACCTGTGTATATGGTAAAACATTATATTTAATAATGCATCTATTTTGTATGGATCAAATATAGCATAATTTAAAATATTATGATTAAGAATAACATAAATCAATCCCATCTTATAGCCTTAGCTGACTTACTGTTCTGATACTTATGTCTTATCAATGAGACCATATTGTATCCACAACTTTTCTCAAACCAGTTTCTTAAAAACTTCCTTTATATCCATCCATGTGTGCTATTCTCTTCAACACATAAATAGTATAGAAATAGCTGGGAAACTTCCATGGCATCAGAGTCATTTGCCGCAAAAATGTCATGATCAGACAAAAATGGCTCTTATTAAAGTACATATTTCTAGATGACATTAGAAGCCACCCAAAATGATAAAGATATTTAAAGATATTCCCTACCTCAAGGAATTTCAAATTGTAAATATACATTAATGCTAAAAATGGAGTTATAGGACATAGAGAGAGAATTAAATGTTAACTATTAAATTAATGCAGACACAAAACATCAATTATTTGCAATTGCATAAAAATAAGTTACTAAACAAATTACATGAGAAAGTAAGTTACCTAATACAGATAGGTGAGACCTAGTTGCTATAGGTAGAAGTCTGGAAAGTGTTTCTATTGTGCTTGTAATATGTTACATAAATTATTTTTTTAATTTTTAAAGGTTGGTAGCAGAATATATATATAAACGTTGTTTTAGGGAAAGAAGGCTCAGCTTCACTCCTGATTGTAATACCAAGTTATTTTATCATAAGACCCTACACCATACTATGGATAATTCTTAATAACTGTAGGTTAATTGAATGATTAAATTATATCATGAGTTTTTAAAAATGCTTACTTTTTTCCCCCATTGTAAATATGCATCTGGTTACGTTTAATTTAGATTCTTCCTTCTCATTTATAATGAGGTTTTTTGGGGGCAAGGGGCAGGGATGATTTACAAAATATGGTATTAAAAGAAATGTTATATGACAGTATAATCTAATCACTACAAGTTCAAATCAGTATGGGATGTATGCCTCTAAATCAGTAGAATGTTTAAAATCTATTTTGCCTAAAAATACAAATAATAATTAAAATAATACAAAAATCAATCTGGGGCACCTGGGTGGTTCAGTCAGTTAAGTATCTGCCTTCTGCTCGGGTCATGAGCTCAGGGTCTTGGGATGGAACCCTGGCTCATGCTCCCTGCTCAGTGGTGAGTCTGCTTCTCCCTTTGCCTTCCCCCCTGGCTTGTGCTCTCTCTTTCTCTGTCAAATAAATAAATAAAATCTTTTTAAAAATCAACCTAAATGTTAAAGACCAAAGGGGGAACACAGTTATTCCCCAGAGTAGAGACACTGAAGTTAATAAACACCTGCTTTGGAATATTTAGGCTTCTTAGGACCAAAAGTTTTTTCTGCAAGTAAAGCGAACTCCGTTATTCATCCACCTACAGCAAATACAGTGAGAACCATATAGTTTATTGTTCAAGGATCTTTTGAATGAGAAGTTTGAACGGTTAGTTCCATAAAGAAGTAAAAAGACCTTTTGGCACAGTTTGTAAAAGCATGGTGAGACTTGCAATAATACTGTGAAACAAAGAACTGGCAAAAGCAAGAAATAGAAATACAGAAGATTTCAAATTGAGAGGACCACAAAAAAGGGAGACTTTAAAATGTGAATTAGATTTCTTATGCAAATTCTCTGATCATCCTAATTTTAGAGAATGAGCAGCTTCAACAGAAGCAGTTAAATAGTCTGTCACCTGAATTGGCTGCATGAGTGTTGAGGGAGGTGTACAAGGCAGGACAGAAAAAAAAAGTATCACCATCCCTACATACTCTGGGCTTTGGAAAAAGAGATGACAGCCAGATAGATAGGTGGATTGACTGATCGATAGATGATAGATATAGATATCTGTTGTGAGACTGAATCACAGTGTCACCTGCAGAGATCTTTTAAATTCCTAAATACTAAGACAATCTCATGACTGAAAGAGTTTAGTAGGCAAAAAGCAGACCAGCAGATTGCTCATGGCCCAGCAATCTTTGATCCAGTGCAAATTGGAAGAACTACCCACAGCCAAAGAGCCCCTGGTGTGACTCGTAATTAGGTTTATGCTACTGATGAAATAAGCTTATTAAGGGATGTTAAAAATGTAAATAGAAATTTTAAAACCAAATTATTGGAAAATATAAGTTTAAAAATAGAAAATTAAGCATGGTAAGATGGTGACCGGCAGTATAAAGGCAAATGTAATGATCCCAGACAAGCATTTTGCTGAAATCTAAAAATCCTTTGTACCTTTCCAGACTGATTATGGTGGATGGAGAGCAGTTACTTTGAAGTGTTCAGCTTTCCATGGGGTCGTAACCCTCCAAACAGCAGACTGCATTTGGGATTCTCTTTAAGGGTAATAACACTGTTTCTTTTGTACTGCAGCATGTACGGAAAAAAGCTTGTATTGATTCTTTGGATTTTCCAAGTTAATATGTAAAAGGTTTGTTCTAGGGAAAACCAGGCAGCTTTGGTTACTTATGAAGATCAGCCAGCTTGCAGACCATGCAAAATAGAAGGAAGAAAATGGATTCTAGCTAGACTTAAATAACTTGAAGTCTTGTGGATAATTAACTAAGAGAAGCATCATAAACAATCTACTCTATACTGTAATTTTGACTGAAATGTTTTAGAAACCCAGTCTTCCAGGGATCTAGTAAAAAGACTAAATAAAAAAAAATGTTCCATTAATTAGTGACTTGCCATTTGAAGCATAACCTGACCAGTCCGTGACCCATTCATATACATTCTTATTCTGAACCAAGAGTAGACTGAGCAACAAAGGAGTCATTTAAATAATGACCAGAGCAAATATTTTCTTTAAGAAATAAAAGACAACAATCAACCAATTAACAGCATCCATTTATATTAGTCTTTAAAACTCATATTGATAAATTGCTTGCCAACTTATCATGAAAGGCGGAATGTTCAAACTTGAATTGACATAGTGGCTTGAATTGACATAACAACATGAAAATAATAGGAACTGTGGATATTCATTAGACATCAAGTTAAGCAAAGCTTCCACCATAAATTAGCCAATGGTATATAATTTTTCCCTAGGAAGTTGGAGAAGATTTTATGTTTGGGAGACTTTATGAAGTGAAGGGACTTTATGATCTTGTTTCCTGCCATCTCCTATTTAGAGGAATTTAGGGATTCAAAGAGGAACAAGAGGAAAATGAAACACAGTCATGGCTACCTCTGAAAAAGCATTCTCAGAGAAAGGGGATTATTTTGCAACTCTCCTATCAGCCTCCACACCTCACCTAACAAACACCTATGCCTCCTTGACTTGAGAATCATTCTTTACCTTGTACCTAAAGGTGACCACAAACAAATGATAAAAATATATACATGTATTAATGAACTCGCAAATGCCTCAAGGAAAGGACTGTTTCCCATGGGATTTAATTTGTAGATAAGAATATTTGTTGATCCTTCACAAAAGAATAGTTCGTTCATGTTGCCACTCATTTATCTTATGAGAAACACTTTTGTTCTAATTACAAGGCAGTGATTGCATGGAAATATATTCCAACAAAACCACCTGAGCTAAGTTTGGCCATCACTAACAGCGAAATTATGAAATTATGGTATAGTATATCATCATACACTAAACCCCTGAAACACATAGCAATTAAATCCCCACCAAATTCAATGATGATTAGTAATATAAACATATTCTAAATATATCAAATGTAGTCATGTGTTTTTAATGACAAGTGTTTACTACTTTTGTAAATCCAACCTGCTCATTTCTCAACTCGGTAACGTATGTGGTCAATTTCTTCTCTCTCTTTCTTCCCCTCTCTCTCCTACAAATTAGTAAAAAGTAATTCATTTTAAAAGCAAAATAAATATCAAAGGCAAGAATATATCCTAACAAGCCTAATTTTGTTGATGTCAGTAATGAGGGAGGAAAACAATCAAATAAAGCCTTACGTGGTTCAGTAGTTCCCTTATTAAGTTCCCGAGGATAAATATGTGCTCTAAGTTTGTAAACAAACAAACAAAACAAAACACCAGTTTTCAGATAACACCACCAACCAGAGTCAATGTTCTTCCTAGCACACTATCCTAATTTAACAACATCATTAAAATTTCATGGACAACAATAGCCAAAAGGTGGAAACAATCAAAGTGCCTATGGACAGATGAATGGATAAACAAAATGTGACATATATTGGGGCATGTGGGTAGCTCAGTTGTAAATGAGTGGCTGCCTTGGGTTCAGATCATGAACCCAGGGTCCTGATATCAAGCCCCACATTGGCCTCCCTGCTCAGCAGGGGGGGCCTGCTTCTCCCTCTTCCTCTGCTTCTCCCTCTGCCTGCCATTCCCCTTGCTTGTGCTCTCTCTCTCTATCTCTCTCTCTCACTTTATAATAAATTTATTATACATTTATTATATTTATCTATATATGTTATAAATTTATAATAAATGTATTTATTATGGATAAATTTATCTATAATAAATATCTCTCTCACTCTATAATAAATAAATTAAATAAATGACTAAATGAATAAATAAAATCTTTTTTAAAAATGTGATATATAGGTATCTATCATCTGTCTATCTATAATGGAATATTATTCCGACTTAAAAAGGAAAGGAATTCTGCCACATGCTACAATACGAATGGTGAAAAGGGAGAAAGACAGAAAGGGAAGAATAGGGAAAGGAGGGGTTTCTCTCAGTTTCACGACCATCACCAACACAGTTTCGCCCCCCTCTGTAAGTCAGACTTAGAAGGTCATTTCTGATGATGAAGGGCTGCTTCCTGAACAAGGTTTTCATTCTCCTTTTACCCCATACATGTGGGCAAATGAAGAAGAGATTGCATTTCTGTGTCTGGAGTTTTTGTTTCTGTTTTTTCCCTGACTGAAGCAGAAGGGGAGGAGCAGAGACTGGGATACTTACATAAGCGAAACAAAATAATAAGGAAAAGTTTCCTTGACTAGAGGGGCAGGTAACATAGTTGTTGACGTATACTTGAGCCAGACTGACTACTTTGAGATTTTGACTCCACTGTTACCAGCCATTAGCTTGTTCATTACACGTGGCTTCCCCTTCTATATAATAAGTATAATAATATAACCTATCTCACAGGGTTGTTGTGAAACCAAATGAATTAATATAAATCACTGCTGCTGCTGATTACATGATTCAGAGAGTTAGTAGGATTTTTTTTACCAAGAGACTAGGTAACTGTGTATCTACTAATATATTTATATATCTCCCGATTTTTGTCATATATGCAAATAGAGACACAGGACTCCTTTTTCACTTCTCTAATGACCTGATAAATTTATCTTAACCGTAATTGCTTATACAGATGTACATTATGTGTGTGTGTGTGTGTGTGTGTGTGTGTGGTATATATATATATATTTTTTTTTTCTCCCTTCCCCTCTGCCTCCCCTACTGCTCCTCCCTCACTGCTCGCACTCTCTCAAATAAATAAATAAAATCTTTAAAATAATAATAATAATAATAATTTCCAGAAAACCATTACAGAACATTATCATCATCCTTTATGTTCAGATCACACGATGAGCTTAGCTCCTAGAATATATATATATATATATTCAAAATGTTTCTATAGTCTTTTTTAAAAAAGATTTATTTATTTATTTATTTATTTAAGGGAGAGAGAAAAGGACGGTATAAGCAGGAAGAGGGGCTAAGGGAGAGAATTTTCAAGCAGACTCCCCGCTGAGTGTGGAGCCCCACATAGGGTTTGATCTTACCACCCTGAGATCCTGAACTGAGCAGAAACCAAGAGTTGGACACTAACAACTGTGGCACCCAGACACCCCAAAATGTTTCTATAGTCTTAAAAAATTATGAACATAAATACTTCCCAAATGTTATGAAATCTTTATTTTATACAAGTCCTTATTTTTTAATCAAACTATAATAAGAACACCTTTATCAAATTATTAATTTGAGAGACTAGAATTTACATGAGTTCACCAGTCATGAATGAGAAAGTACTCCAAAGGAAATAGACATATACACAATATGAAAGAAGAAATAATAGAAATTGAAAGTAAGTACTTAGATTTAGTCACAATTCTTAATGTAAATCACACATGAATAAAACATTAGACTTTTTATATGTAGTTTGGCTAATAGTCCAAAAGTAAGTTTGTCCGGATATTAATCTCCTTAAGAAAACAACTTATTTTCAAACAAAATTTTATTTATAATTCACTAATATTTTAGTTTAAGTACCTTTATGTAGTCCATGTTTTTCAAAATTCTACATAATATTTAACTTGGATAGAAGTATTAGTTTTATAAAAGAACCATGTAAAAATGTATTTAGAACTGGGACACCTGCATGGCTCAGTCAGTTAATCATCTGCCTTTGGCTCAGGTCCTGATGGGATAGAGCCCCACATAGGGCTCCCTGCTCAGGGGGGGAGCCTGTTTTTCCCTCTGCCTGCCTCTCCTCCTGCTTGTACACTCTTTCTCTCTCCCTGGCAAATAAACTTAAAAAATAAATACGGAAATTTAAAAACAAAAAAATTTAAAAACAAAAAGAATTTTAAAAACAAATTTTGAAAGGCAATCACACAATGCTCAGATCAAGGGGAATTTCTAATATTCTGATACTTTGACTTTCCGGTTAATTTAGGTTTTAAGAATAAACTTTTTTTTACATAGCAACTTTTGCAATTAAAGTCTTTTGTCAGACATCATTAATTTGTCTTCCATCGTGGGCAGTGTATGGTAAATGTAATTGAGTTTTTGATGATAGAGGATTATACAGTGTTCAGAGTCACAAATTATTGTGTATATATATTTTTAATGCAAAATTTTGGGAGAATGAGCTGAATGTGTCCCCATTCCATAGAGTTTGAACAATTTAGTCCAACCTATTTTTTAAATTTTAAAGCTAATGATAGTATATTTTTAAGAGACACATTGATTTAGAAATGTAGAACATATTATATATACAATATATATTTATATATTTATAAGTAATAATTCTTAAAGTTATTTAAATATAACAGTTTTTCATAAATTGGTTTTGTTTTACTTAATTTTTTTTTTTTTTTTATTTTTTGTTTCTTTTCCTCACAATCTGACTTCAGCCTATTCGGGAACATTGTAAACTGCTTCTATTCCAGTAGGTGTCAGGCTCTCCCAGTGTGCAGACCAGAAAGCCTCAGAAAAGGCATGCTAACAGATGCTCTGATGCTTAATTCTATCCTTACTCCAGTTATTCCTGTAAACTGACTCTTGTAGCATTTTGTCTTAAATAATAAATGTTTAAAATAAAATTTTCATATTGAGAAAGCCAAAAGGAAATACAAAAATTTCTCATTTAATCACCTAGGATTATATAAACACTCATTAAATTCTAGCATGTGTAATACAGTATGTATTTATATATCCAGTAGTAATTTAGGGAGGAGAAATATCAAAGGAATGAAATAAAAGGAAATGATTAATGAGACAAAATTAAGACACAGAATATTGTCCACTGAGTGTTGGTTTTCACTGGCAGTAATCTGGTAGATGCATTTATTTCCCAAGGAAATTTAAGAACATACTCTTTAACATAATGGTGTGTTTCTCTTAAGAATTTTACAGCTTGTGAGAGTAATTCCCTTCGGATGCTATTAGGTTTGATAATAACTTTGCAAAATACATATGACATAGATTGAATGTGTCCTCCCAAAATTTATATGTTGAAATCCAAATACCCAATATAATAATATTGGGACTGGGGCCATTGGGAGACAGCAGTGCCCACTTGATGGGATTAGTGCTCTTATTATTTTTTTTTTAAGATTTTATTTATTTATTTGTTATAGGGATAGAAAGAAAGAAGGAACAAGCAGAGGAAGTGGCAGGCAGAGGGAGAAGCAGGCTCCCCATTGAGCAGGCAGCCTGATGTGGAACTCAATCCCAGGACCCTGGGATCATGACCTGAGCTAAAGGCAGACTTAACTGACTGAGCCACCCAGGCATCCCTGGGATTAGTGCTCTTATTAAAGAGGCCCTAGAGAGATTCTCTCATACTTTCTTTCATGTTTGAAATCTGGAAACCCAGAAAAGGGTTCTCCCCTGCTCATGCTAATCTTAGACATCCAGTTTTCAAAACCGTGAGAAGTAAATTTCTGTTGTTTATAATTCAGTCTGTGTTATTTTGGTATAGCAGTCTCAAGGAACTGAGACAATATATAAATTTAATTAATCAGATTTTTCACACCCAAAACCTACTCATAATTCACAGAAATAAGTAGAAAAATGCATATTACAATAGTAGAATTAATGTAATGGTTAGTTTTTGTAATTTTAAATATTTTTTTAATGTAGTGTTCAAAATTTTTACTTAAAGTGATCTAGTGAAAGATTTAGAGAACTTGCCATTTTAAACATTATTTTAGAAGTCATAATTCATTTAAAGTAAGCTACCTATTTGTACACAAAACAAGTTATGTAGCTTATAGAAAAAGAGTAAATAAATGAAGTTTTAAAAGAAAAATCATTAAATTTAGCAAATAAGATGGTCGTCTTGATTGGTATTCAACTTTTATTTTGTTTCTGGCATGTTTCATTAATATTTTACCATATTTATGATAATTACATATTCAAAATAAAATAAAAAACAAAACAGTAGAAAACTCTCTCACTAGCCCTGGTTTCTGTTCTATTCTCACTTCCCTTTCATTGAAACCAACCAACCAACCAACCACAAAAGTAAACAAACAAATAAAAACAAACAAAAAGCTCTCCTTAGCCAAGTGTCAATATTTTCATATTTTCCAGTTTTATATCTATAGTCTTGATCTCTTCTCTGAACTCTAAATTCATCCAATAAAACAAAACTAAAAGCAACCTATAGAATGGGTGAAGATATTTGCAAACAACGTATCTAATAAAGGGCTAATGTCCAAAATCTATAAAGAATTTACCAAATTTGGGCACCTGGGTGGCTCAGTTGGCTAAGCAACTGCCTTTGGGTCAGGTCATGATCCTGGAGTCCCAGGATTGAGTTCCACGAGTCTGCTTCTCCCGTTGACCTCTCTCCTCTTATGCTCTCTCTCTCCCTCTCAAATAAATAAATAAAATCTTAAAAAAAAAAGAATTTACCAAATTCAACACCCAAAAGATAAATAACCCAGTTAAGAAAGGAACAGAAGACATGAACAGACATTTTTCCAAAGAAGACATAAAAATGGCTAACAGACATATGAAAAGATGCTCAACATCACTCATCATCAAGGAAATACAAATCAAATCACAAAGAGATACCACCTCACACCTGTCAGAATGGTTAAAATGAACAACATAGGAAATGGCAGATATTGGTCAGGATGTGGAGAAATGGGAAACCTCTTACATTGTTGGTGGGAATGCAAACTGGTGTAGTCACTGTGGAAAACAATATGGAGATTTCTTGAAAAGTTAAAAATAGAACTTCCTTCTGACCCAGCAATTGCACTACTAGGCATTTACCCAAAGGAAACAAAAATATTGATTTGAAGGGATACATGAACCTCAATATGTGTAGCAGCATTATCAACAATAGCCAAACTATGGAAGGAACCCAGTGTCTACCACGTGATGAATGGATAAAGAAGTGGTATACATATACAATGAAATATTACTCAGCCATCAAAAGAATGAAATCTTGTCATTTACAACAACATGGATGGAAGCAAAATGTATTATGCTGAGTGAAATAAGTGAGTTAGAGAAAGACAAACACTGTATGATTTCACTCATATATACAATGTAAGAAACAAAACAGATGAACATAGGGGAAGGAAAAAAGAGAGAGAGAGAGGGAAGCAAACCATAAGAGACTCTTAACTATAAAGAAACCTGAGGGTTGCCAGAAGGGAGGTGGGGAGTAGATTGGCTATATCCATGGTGGGTATTAAGGAGGCCACTAGTGATGAACACTGGGTGTTATATGTAAGTGATGAATCACTAAATCCTACTCTTAAAACAAACAAACAAACAAAAAAAGAAAGGCAAGGTTCTCATTTTCATGGGATGTATGTTTTATCACACAAAGACTGAAAAGACACAGCTGTCTCCATAAATAAACTTAATAATTTTACATCAGTGCCATGAAGAAAAAATAAGGGTGATACAATAAGAATACAATAAGAATAGCAAATTTACACCAGTTAATCAGAGTTTTCATTAACGAGGGACATTAAAGATGAAGACACACGAGGAAAAGAATTCTCTCTCTTTCTGTACACTGAAAGAAAAGCATTCTAGCAAGAGCAAACAGGAAGTTTCCTTGAGATGCATATAAATTGGACAAGTTCAGTACCAAGAGAGGTCAGTGTGGCCAGAGGAAAAGAAGTTGAATCAACTTGGGAGTGTGATGAATATGAGATCATAGAGAAAGTCAGGAGTCATATCAAGCAAGACCCTATGGGCCAGGGTGAGGATTTAGGATTTTATTCTAAATGAAAAGAAAAGCTACTGAGAGATTTTTAGCATGTGAGCAAAATGCTAAATTCCACAAATTTTAAAACATCTCTGAAATCAAGAATATATTTTAAAATCAATGACATTTTTCAGTCACTCTTGTCAAACAGTAGTTATTCCCACTGCCTTAGAGACACCTTAACCAGTTTCATTTATATTTTCATTTTAAGTCGCAAAAGAGTGACATGTGTATATATGTATATATGTATATGTATTTTATATATATACATATATATAAAATAATCTCTAAGAGATAAGTAAGTCTAAAAATTCTAAGAAATAATGTCATACTTTTCTTTCTTATAGTATATGAAATAATGTGTCACAAAAGATGAAGTCTTATATCAAATGAAATTCATTAATTTGATTTAAAAGTTTTAACACCTTACATTTACACAATGATATATGTCAAATTTATTTTTTTAAAAAAAAGTTGAAAGGATCTCTCGCTTGTATGGAACATAAATTACAAGGGGCAAGAGTGGTGACATGTGGACAAGCTAGGAGTCTGGTGGTAGATAATGGTGCCTAGGAAAGGATGGTGTAGTGAGGGTAGAGAGGGATTTGAGATACACTGGAAGGAGTACCAAGAAGTCTTGATATATTAGATAAAAGTTAGGAGGGAAAGAAAAATGTCATGGATATATCAAGGGTTTCTTGTTGGGGAGCTAGACATTAACTGAGATGATGAAGATTCACGTAGGTGTGTACAGGGTTGGGATTGTGGGAAAAGTTAATTAGGCAATTGATATCTATCTATACCTCATTTAACTTAGTATCTTCTCAGGGAAGGTCTACCCACCTTCAAGGTAGGTCATTCACGCTGTCACATAGTCTCATAAGCGTCATTCAAAATGTTTACCACCATTTGGTTTCAATATCAGCCTTCGTGATTCACTATTTTTCCTCCTCATGTCCTTCCCATTGAAATATAGACTCCAAGAGGACAGAAGAGGTGGTCGTTTTGTTCACTCTTTTACCCTCAAAATGAACACAATGCTGGGGACAGATTAGGTCCTCCACAAATAATTTTCCAATGCATAAATAGGTTAATTCTAATGTCTTTTTTTTTTATCCTGCCTATTTCAGAGTCCTTTCACTGATCAACAACCGCTCTACCAGATAGTAAACCACAGCTCTAGGGTAGCCAAGAGTTTCTGCAGCACTAAGACCAAGAGAGTACAAGATGAGACAAGAATATGCCAGCAAAATTCTATAGACAGAGGATTCCTTTTACCTAGAATCACTATAAAATTCCAAGAGCAGTAATGAAAAATGAAACAAAACAAAACAAGCCCAACAAGGAAAACCTAAAATGAATCATCTAGATTTTATCATAGAGAAACAAGAATATTTCTTTGGGAAAGATTCTTCTTTATATTCAAATATTAATCTATAAATTTTACATTCAGCTTGTTAAATATTTATTGTGTACCTATTATAACCCAGAGACCTTGTTAGCATTCAAATATGTCTCTATAAGAAAGGAGATCACAAAGTTCACTATAATTATAATACACTATTGTAAGTGCAGTGATAAAAGAATTCAAGGAAAGTTCTATGAAAGTTAGAAGGGGCACCTCACAGCCTGAGAAGGCTTTCTGGAGCTATTAGTATTGGGTGTAAAGGAAGAGGATGATGGGAAAAGGACATGTTAGCCAGAGGGATGAGCAGGGAACAAAGACAGGTTTAATAGCTTATTGTGGACCAGAGACCTACAAATTTTACTGGCCAGAACGTCAAAGACAAGGCTGGGGAGGTAGGCAGAAGACAGATCAAAGATGGCATTGTATGGTTAACTGCGTAAGGATCTGAGCTTTGTTCTGGAAGCAAAGAATAGCCTCTGAGGGCTCATAAGCAGGGGCATAAACTAGTCACTCTCATTTACCCACTTGGGAGAACAGATCGCATTCGCTGAAGGAGTATAACATAGGGGTTGAAAGCTACATCACTGTAGCCTGCCAGCCGGGTTTGAATCTCTGCCCTGAGATTTACTTTTAAGTGACCTTAGTTAAATTATTTAATCTCTCTGAAAGAAATAATAACAGAATCTTCTTCATGAAGTTATGGTAGTGATCAAATGATTGAAGAAAAATGTATGTGTATTTTCTTTGGAAAATCCATGGGATGACGATGTTTGGCAGGTTACACCTTTAACATCTTGTTTCCTCCTAACACATATTGAGTTTTTAGAAATCTGACAGATATGTTATTGCTCAGTTTTTATAAGACATATCCCTGCAGGCAGAATCATTCTTATTTTAAAAATTCTATGTGTCCTTGGAAACTAGAACAGTGTTAGGCACATAATAAAACAACTAGCATTTATTTAAAAGCGAGTATTTCTCAAATGATCAATTACTAGTTCTAATTATGAAATAATACTATATAAAGTGTGACATTTTAATGTGAATTTTCCTGCTTCTTTTCATTATATTACATATTCTATTGAAAAATCTCTTGATGATAGCATCTTTAAAAAGTTCTAATCATTTTCAATGAGTACTTAGAGTTCTATATAATTGGTTTAAAAAATAGAATCATATAGTCTAATAAAATATGACTAATAGAAATGATCATGTAAGTGACATGGCATTTGCTATCATCATTTAATAGACCACATTCTGTTGTCCCTCAACGTGAAAAAGTTTAATTTATACGTTAAAATGTCTGTCATAGGCATAGTTTACGCAACCTAAGTTGAACATTTTGTAATCTGTAACATTAGTTTCATAATACATTGCTATTGTTCTAAATTCCACTAAGTAAATACTTAGTTAGAATCAGATTTACTTACATATTTTTAAAAATTCCATAACCTTTGAAATATAGTGAAATAATGGAATTTAAATAATAAAGAATACGTAGATATGAATCTATTGGCTTATATTCTTCCCAGTGTCTCCTCATCTTATCAATATCAATAACAGTATCAATACCAATATCTGATATTGTTATCAGTATCAATAACACTGATACTCTTATCAGTATCAATAACTGCTTTGACATGATGCCTCTCACAGAGCAGGTGTAAGCTACTATCATTACCTTAAACTATGTTATATAGTTAGTAAGATGTTTAATTCAACTAAGATCCCAAGGCATTGTTTGATGTCTTGAAATTATTTTGTTGTAAGTAAAAGGTATTTGAAAGTTTAGTTTCATAAGACTAAACTACTAGTGTTCCAAACAGATTGCTCTGAACATTAAACAAATAAAAACATTGGCCTGCATTTTTCACAGCTATTTTGTTTGTTTGTTTATTTTAGTATTTTGGGAGCCCTTTGGAAAGTCTTCCTTAACAGTACTTCTAAAAGTTTTTTTTATTTTTTTACTTCAACAATTCACATAGACTTTGCTTGAATTTTAAATCAAAATCCACTTGAAAAATGGGCTTTTCTACTCATCACATTCATGATAATGGCATAACTCAATATAAGAGTACTAGTAAAATATGTTTCTTAGCACCTGTTCTGTGAGAAGCATGCATCTAAGTATGTTTGATTAATATGAACCTTGCAGGATCACTCTGTGAACTTGATATTTTTATCCGTACCCCCATACCATATCTGTATTTTTACATAGGAAGAAAAGCAGTATCAGGGAGCCCCATTAACTTGCTCAAAGGCACCAACCAAGACATTACTGGCAGTATCTTTTTTTTTTTTTTTAAGATTTTATTCATTTTTTTGTTAGAATGAGAGAGAGAACAAGCACAGGCAGAGAGGCAGGCAGAGAGAGAAGGGAGGAAGCAGGCTCCCCGCTGAGCAGAGAGCCCGATGCGGGGCTCAATCCCAGGACGCTGGGATCATGACCTGAGCCGAAGGCAGCGGCTTTAACCCACTGAGCCACCCAGGCGCCCCCCAAGACATTACTGGATCTGGGATTCCACCCCAGCTCTGCTTGGTTTGATCCTGAGAGTTATACCTTCAACAGCACCAGGCTCTGTCAATTTTTAAATCTGTTCATGTCTCGCTGTATTGTCATTTCTTTTTCATGTTGTGAGTGTCCTTCTGAGGCGCACAAACATACCATTGAGTTGAATATGCAACTAACAATCACTGTAGTATTACAGTGTTTGTTAGTGAGCATCTCAAGTAAAAGCCCCATTATAAATGATTATGATCAGTTCAATTAAAACAAAATTGCTGCATTTTTTTGGTTCATCTTTTCTACATTAGATAAAGTAATGCTTAATTACCTTATCTAACTGAAATGTGATCCAATTTCATCCTGAACATGAAAACATTTTCTGAGAGTGAGAAACTGTTAGCTTGCAATCTCACAGACTTTATAGTTAAGGAGAGGAAAAAAAAAAAAAAAGAAAGAAAAGAAAAGAATCTTTCTTACTTTCCTCTAGTTGTTTCAAAACTTGATTTTTGGTAGTTGGTTTTCTGGCTTCCACTGCTGTCACCTCTGCTGATGTATGTTTCCCGTGGGGACCGATTTCCCAGGTCGCCTGCAACTGCGTTGGGAGAGATGGCTTGTTGATTTGACTTTCTGGCAAAGCTCTGAAGAAATTTCATTGTAGAGTTGGAAAGGACCACTGACTCTGCTCTTGGACTGAACTTGAGGCTAGGTTTGGTTGGGAGGGCAAGAGGCTGTAACTTCAGCACCCCTTCTGTCTTCTCTGGGGGTGTGAGAGTTTGGTTTCCCACACCCTCAGGAGGTGTGCCTGTTTCTGAGGGAGGCAGTGTTGATTTTAGAAGACTCTCTTCAAAGGTTCTTGCCTCAGGAATTGTGGCTATCTCAGCTGACATGATCTGAGGGGTTGGCAGCATTTTATTTAGAGAAACCGTAGCAGAGGCCATGTTCTCCTGGGAGCTTGCATCTTCAGGGGTAGTCCAAGTATGCGTGGTGTTGATAAGCCCAAAGCCCCCATTCCATAAACTAGAAAGCAGAATAAATAGCTTTGCTCTCTTCATCTCAGTAGTTTGTAGCAAGAAAGCTGATGTGAAATTGAGAGATACAGTCCTTCTAGTCTTTTCACCAGCTGCTTCCACACTGACTCCGCAAAGACAGAGCTTTGCCAATTTGAGATGTGCAGAGGAAATAGGTTTCTGTGTTTTGTAGTGGACTCAGGAAGTTTGATTTCCTGTTTCTGTAGGTTTTGTGTGATCTGTGACCTCGGGTGGGATGGATCTATGGAGGTGGCGAAGGGTGTCTGACAAAGCTAAGGGTAAATGGGAAAACACAGGCAGTTATTATCAGGGAAATCCATGAGAAAAACATGAAGTAACTTTTCGTTCCTATGTCCACTCATGTTTCATTGGTTGCTGATTTGAAGAGAAATTTCACATTAATGATAGAGAGTATGGAATTTTGTTTGGATGAGCTGGATCAAGGAGTTTAACACTTTGTTGTACTACACGGGGAAACTGAGAAAAAGAAATTATGACGTTTCTTTTCTACTGTGCCCCATCCAGAAAATCACATTTTGTTCAAATGCTTATATGCATGCACAACTCACAAAAACTCATTGACAGCATCCCTAACCTTTTACACATCACAGGCTGAATTATGAAAAAAAAAATATATATATATACCCCTATTTTTATAAATATACTTCTGCCAAAGCATTACTTGAAGTTAATCTCAGTGATGATAAGTAATACCAAAAAAGAGAAGCATAAATTGTTGAATTATACAGGTATATATGGAATTTACTTTCAATTTTGCTGTTAGAACTTTTCAGAACCAGTTTATGGAATGAACAGTAAGAATTTTGGATAATAACAGATGAAGAAAAATGAAGTCATGTGAAAATAGATTAAAATGGAATCATATATAATGCTTTTGTACCTCTACTGTGGTGCAAAAGGATATTAGCTGTAGGTAATAGAGAACTAAATTGATTAAAGACTTTTCTATGGTTGTTTTTCTAGTAGAGATGCTTCATAGGATTTATGATTTCACTACTATAGCAAATCTCTGATTTTCAGGCTTCAATTAAGCTCTCTCATCTGTAAAAAGATTCCACAGCAGACTCTTTGGACATATAAATAACACATTATAACAGTTCATCCACTCTTTCATTCTTTCAGTAATTACTCAAACCCTCAGTCAGCTTCAGCTAGGTACTCTCTTAGGTGCTGAGATTACAAAGCAAGAATATTCTTGGCTCTCTACTTGCTTATGGTCTGTTATGTTATCTGAAGCTCAGATCTATGTTTAATTAATCTTTCTGCCAATTTTGTGCCAAGCATTAGACTTTAGCTGAATATTCAGCCATAGAATTTTTTTCTTTCAGAATTGGATAACCAAAAAAAGAAAAAATAGATAACCAGAAACCTCATCCCTGTTGCGTTATATATTACTGTAGATACATACTCTTGTCCCTAATTCTGTATACAGAGCACCAGGATTTGAAACAAGGCCTACTTTTTCTCTGAACTACTAACTACTTGGTCATAATACTTTTTTTCCTCCCTTTAATTTTTACCATTTATTTCTACAAGTATACTGTTGACAAATTAGAGATATATAGTAAGAAGTTATTTAAACCAAGACACATATTAATCAGTAGCAACCCTAATTAATTTTAATATGAATTAAAAAGCATCTGTTTCTTGGATATATACCACAGAACAACCCAACAAACCTTGCATTAGTAAAAGAGTAAATAGGTTCAGCACAGACAATCCAGACAGTAATTCATCACTAAAAAGAGCAATGAAACTGTGTAATTTTCACAACACAAGCTTTTTTTTTTTTTTACTACTAAGAAAAAGACATTACAGCATCTTTATCTGTAAAAGATGCGAAGAGCTAGCCTTGGGTTAGAGCAAACTAGTAATTTAGGAAAACCCAAGTAAAAATTTTCTATTTAGTGTACAATTTTAAATCCATTTTCTTAGACTTAGTAAAAGCAGAGGAATAGGCTGCCTTGAAAGCTTAAGAAACAACCAAAATGATAGCACACGATTTTTTTTTTTTTTTTGGCTTCCATGGTTTATAAAATACATCTTAATCCTGTTCAGGACAAGTGAACTTTAGTGGTAAAGGGTCACTTATTGGATCTATAACTGGTAACAAATAGCTCTCAAATGGAAATAAAAACTGAACTGAGCTAAGCAATTCATTTTGCTCTTGTAAGGTATTGACCAATAATGACTTTTGGTTACCCTCTTCCTAGCTTACAAATGACCTTGTGATCAAAAGGCTAAAGGTTCTGTATCTCATTATCAGTCCACCAAGCCATCTTTCCATGTAACTCTCCAGAGAATCCCCAGCACATTTGAAGGTTTTAGATGTATAGATCACCCTGTAATTGGAGACATAAAATTTCTGTTCTCCAGAAACTGTCAGAGGCCTAACCTCAAATTCTGCTTCCTCAGACTCACCAAATACAAATATTCACCAAATAACAATTAAGAAAAATAATATTTCTGGGATTATTGCCTAAAGATAATCCATTCTTCTAACTGCTTTAAATACTATCTGTGGATTAAACTATATCATCAGAGTTTCATATACATGTATCCCATCATTTTGCTATACCCCACATTGCCCATTAGGTTGTTTATAGTTTGTTTTACCCTATTGCCATTTATTAATTTTGAGTAATTTTAAAAGAAAGGAACTATGAAACTCATTATATTATGATATATGATATATAATATGATACATTATCATTATATTACATACTATCAGGAGGTTTTTTTGGTCATTTTTCATTTATCACAAATATAGCATTGAATACATATTGCAAATTGAGTTCTCTCTAACTAATGAGATAATGTGTTCACTGTATTTTTCTTTTTTCCCTTATAATATGCATGAATCAATTTTCTAATCACTAGAAAAAATGTTTATTAAGTTGAAATAAAAATATAAATGAGTTAAAAGAGAATCTTAGATTAAGGATTTCATTGTTTGCAGATGACGGTATGTATTATGCAATTTTTGTGGCTGTAAGAATATTATCACTTATAGAATGTTGGGGTATAGAATAACTTCTAATAGACTAGTAGGATTTATGAGCAGCTTCATTCTTTTTTCACAGGAGAAATTCTTATTTTTTAAAAATAGTTTGAAATATTTATTTATTTATGAAAATATTTTATTTATTTATTTTGAGAGAGAGAGAGCATGAGTAGATGGGAGGGCAAAGGGTAAAGGAAAAGCAGGCTCCCTGTTGAGCAGGGAGCTTGATGGATCCCAGGACCCTGGGATCGTGACCTGGAGTCCCAGGACCCTGGATTCATGACATGAGTCCAAAGCATATATGCTTAACAGAGTGAGCCACCTAGGTGCCCTAACCTCTTTTAACCCTCTTCCATAAATTGTCACTGTCTAAAAAATAATCACGGATAACAAAGTTCTAAGCCTTTTTCAATTTTATGTTGCTTTAAAATATTGAAAACCTTTTGAATATATATATAGACAAAGGCTGTTCCAAGCATACAGTCAAAGGGCTGGGGGAGGGAAAGAAACAGATTTAAGGGAGATTTTCATGAGCCATAAAATGTGCTAGATAAGTTAAATTTGGCATATTATTTAATTCTCCCAGTCATGCTAGGTAAGTATTCTACTTTCATTTTTGTTGATAAAAAAATTAAGTTTAAAGAAGTTAAATAATGTCCTAGAGTAACACAATGGTAATTGATAGAACAGATATTTATGTCCTATTCTGATTCTTTCAACCATCTAAAAATATATCCTATAAAAGAAGTAGTAAACTTCTAAATTTATAGAAGTTTAAGGAAAATAATTGACAAGTTGTCTTAAATTCATTTTCTCAATGGTTTTTTTTAACTTCTTTATTTTTTGCTTTTATCTCACAGCTAAAACATATATTGAGATACACTAATAATTTAATGAATAAATTAGAGTTTATGGAATTAGAGGGGAAAGTTTGTGTTTTTATAAATTTGCCTTTAGTCTAAACTTTTGTTTTTTGTTTTTTTTTCCTCTTTGGTTGGGTTCCTTTTTCAATTTCTGTACAGTACTGTAAGAGACGACATTGCTTTATTTTTGACAGCACAATAATATGCTTCTTCATTTGCTAGAATGGAACCTCCAGGACAGCAGAAGACTGTGGCATTCCCAGCATCTAGAACAGTGCTTCACTGGCATTCAGTAAATATTTGTTAAATAAATGAATGAATGGATGAAACTGTGAATGTACTTTAGTAATAGCACAGATCAGAGGGTTAAAAAGGGGATCTATTTTTCCAACTTACAGCCACATAAAAGAAACAAAAAACAGTCTAAATAAACACAATATACTTACTTTATGAATGAACTTCAAAAATCTCCTATAATACCGCTTCAACCAGATTGCCTCTTGTCGATCTTCCCTAAATAAAATTTCAAAAGCCCATTGTTTCTACCTCACCTGTTTTTAAAACGTGTTTTAAATAGGTTATTTTGAAACCAGGCCCACACTTGAGAATCAAAGCAAAGACTAAGAGCTGTGTAGTAAAGGATAATGAAGCAGTCGTAATGCCAGGAAAAAATCTAAGGTATGCAAATTAAAATTAAGAACAAAATTTAGGTCTTAGTGAGTTGGTAGGAAAGGAACTATGGAAGTAAAATGAATTATATTATTCTAATATTAAATGAGAGAAGCATATTATTAGTTTGTCAGGACAGAAAACACAACATAGTTGGTCTAATATCAAATTTTTAACTTTATGATTAAGAACATAAAGAACACATTGATAACACAAGACCAAATAGCCTTCATAAGCAAAAGTCTATATTGATAGTTTGCAACATTATCTTAGTGCTTAATTTATATTTTCTATTTAAGGAAAACAGCATGCTTGAAATGAAATTAAGAATAATTTCTTTTGAAAATATAAAAAATAACAATATTTCATTTCCCAATTTATGTCTAGCCATTGAGTGACTCTTCCTGAAAATATGGAACAGATATAATTTTTCCTTTTTCCTACTGCTAAGTACATCTGAAAATCCTGGACAGTATATATCAAACAAACATAAGAAGACTCTGAAAGGTAGAGAAAGAACAGCCATACTGCAAGCATACCACAGCATTGAGTTTTCTGAATTTTCTTTCTGTTTCATATCCCAGTGCTGGAGAACTTGGCAAACAGGGAACACAATGGCACAACAATAAAAGTTTCAAAAAAGACCAAAAAGAAATAAAAAATGGCCAGCTCACAAAGACAGGAATCTAGTCAGACAATCGCTGCACTATCCCCACCAAAGCTACAGAAAACATGTGATCCCACCCCCACTTTGCAGCAAAGGCTGAATGGAGGACCTCAGACTTCCACCTTTGTAAGGTTGCAGCAAGTTGTCAGCCCCCATCCCTCCCCTGGCTGTCAGGAAAGGCCAATAGAGAAGCTAGAAATTTGACTATCAAGGGAGCTCCACTGAGTCACTGCTCTAACCCTCCAATGGCTGGGTAAAGGGAAGAGAACTAGAAAATAAAGATAGCTTTGAAGCATGCCAGGTCTTCACTGGCTACACTCCAATGGTCCCCAAAAAGCTGGCGAGGAGACAAAAGTTCAGAGAGATATCTTCACGGTGTACAAATTCACAGGTGGATCTGGAAAAATAAGAGAACTCACCAGAGTTGTTTTTAAAAATGTCTTCTTACTGTAAAGTAGGAGGTCTCCCCCTGTGTTTTGATCACCTCTTCTTCCCAGCCTAGGGTTATGGGGATGGCTGAACACATGATACCTGACACTGGATGGGTGAAATTGGCAGCAGTTTATACATACACTCACACTGAGGAGGACATCATCACATACTATACAGGGTCACACAGAGGTAGCGCTGAGGAACAGGATAAACAACTAGGGGGCTACATGAAGAAGACTTTATCATAATGAGAGCGTGGGCTGCCTCCTGGCTCCCCTGGGAGGATGCACTTGGCTTGTTTAAATAATTCTACAGACTGGCAGGGAACTGAAAACCATGACTTAGAGACAAGCAGGAAGTGTGCCTGGTCCCTTTGATAAAGAGGATTGTTTGACAAGGGGACCTTATCCACCAGGGCAAAGTGGGGAAGGCAACTTGTGGTTAGGCCATCTACAGCCTTCCGGGTTCCACATGTCAAGGCAGCACAGGATACTGCACCTTAATTTTAGACCTTATACTATACAAAGTTCAGAGAACCTTATACCATACAAAGTTCAGAGCCTTTCTTCTGTGTTGTGAATGGTTAGAACTCTCTGGAGTTTTGTCTGTGCTCAGAGAGTTTAGTTGGAAAGAAAATCCTAATCATGCTGTCAAAGTATTTAAAGACTGTGTTGAGTTAAAACCAATAAAAGGCGAAACAACTTTATTTTATTTTTTATTTTATTTTTTAATTTATTTGAGAGAGAGAGAGAGACAGAGAAAGAGAGCACACAAGCAGGAGGAGCGACAGAGGGAGAGGGAGAAGCAGGCTCACCGCTGAGCAGGGAGCCAATGCGGGGCTCCATCCCAGGACCCTGGGATCATGGTCTGAGCTGAAGGCAGACATGTAACCAGCTGAGCTGCCCACGTGCCCCCAAAAACTTTAGTTTAGATTAGACCTTGCTCAAATATAAATTGTTGTGACTCAGCCCCCACACCAGAGGCCTGACAGAACTAAGGGTATGCCCTTATCTGAGGCAAAGTTTGCTTACTACAGTTCTTATATACATAATGCTTCCCAAAGATTGTGAGACAAATGAAGAGATAAGAAAAATGTGACCTAGGGACGACTGGGGGGCTAGGTGGGTTAAAGCCTCTGCCTTCGGCTCAGGTCATGATCTCAGGGTCTTGGGATCGAGCCCCGCATCGGTCTCTCTGCTCAGCAAGGAGCCTGCTTCCCTGCTCTCTCTGCCTGCCTCTCTGCCTACTTGTGATCTCTGTCTGTCAAATAAATAAATAAAAAATCTTAAAAAAAAAATGTGACCTATAGTTAAGAAAGAAAACATCAGGGGTGCCTGGGTGGCTCAGTCATTAAGGGTCTGCCTTCAGCTCAGGTCATGATCTCAGGGTCCTGGAATCGAGCCCCACATTGGGCTCCCTGCTCAGTGGGAAACAGGCTTCTCTCCCACTCCCCCTGCTTGTGTTCCCTCTCTCGCCATGTTTCTCTCTATCAAATAAATAGATAAAAATCTTAAAAAAAAAAAAGGAAGAAAGAAAACATCAATGGAAAAAGATTCAGGAAAGACTGAGTTATTAGAATGTATTAGAAAGACAATTTAACATAACTATGATAGAAGGTGGTAGAAAATCCAGGCAACATTTCTCACCACAAAGAGAATTTCAGCAGAGATAAAACTGTTAAAAAATTAAATGGAAATGCTAGATATAAAAAATATGATATCAACAATAAAGAACTCATTTGATAAGCTTAATAGCACAGTGGAAATATCGAAGAAAGCAACCAACTAATTTAAAGACAGGTCAAAAAAGAAATTACTCACACTGTAAATGTGTAGAAAAAAGGAACAGTGTCTGAGATCTGTGGAACACTTTCATACAGTATGACATACATCTAATTGAAGTATATAAAGATAAAAATAAAAGAGAAATGAGAGATTGGGACAAAAGATAAATTTTGAAAGATAATAGATGAATATTTTTCACTATTTTTCCAAAATCAACTCAAACACTCAAGAAGTTTAGAAACCCCTAAGAAGGAAATTATGCCTGGGCACATTGCAGGTGAAATCCTGAAACACCAAAATCAAAAAGCAAAAGAAAATATTGAAAGCACTTGATAATTAAAAAAAAATCATATTACATAAAGGGTAAAACAATTATGGCTGACTTTTCATTAAATATAGTTAATGCAAGATGAAGCCAAAAGACATCTTTAAACTATTCAAAAGAAAAATGAACCTGTTAATTTAGAATTATATTTCTAGTAAAAATATTCTTCAAAGTAAATGGGAAATAAAGACATCTTCATTAAGCAAAACCTGAAAGAATTTGTCTCCAGAAAACCTGCATATCAATATAGTGACAATTTAAATGACATGAATATATTTCTTTAAAAAAAAACCTTATTAAAACTGACAAAAGGGAACCTGGGTGGCTCAGTGGGTTAAAGCCTCTGCTTTCGGCTCAGGTCATGATCCTAGGGTCCTGGGATCAAGCCCTGCGTCGGGCTCTCTGCTCAGCAGGGAGCCTGCCTCCTCCTCTCTCTCTGCCTGCCTCTCTGCCTACCTGTGATCTCTGTCTGTCAAATAAATAAATAAAATCTTTAAAAAAAAAAAGTGACAAAAAAATACATAAAAGCAAAAATCTAAAAGGCCCCATTCATGATAAAAACTTTCCAACAAAGAAAACTGCAGACCCAAATGGCTTCCCCGGTAAATTCTATCAAAAATTTAAGGAAGAAATATGACAAGTCTTCATGAAGTTTTATCAAAAATAGAAGAAATAATATATCCCAGCTCAATCTATGAGGTCAAAAAAAAACCCAAATACCAAATATTACAATACCAAATATTTTAAGAAAAATAAAACCATAGACTAATATCCTTCATAGACATGAAAACAAAATATTGTAAAAGGCTAATATTTCATGACCACATGAGGATTATTCCTAGAATTCAAGGTTGGTTTACATTTAGAAATCAAGCAATATTAGCACCATATTAGCAAAAGAAAATAAATTAATTTTTAAAAAGGCTGAGTTTAAACAAGTACAACAAAAGCACTGAACAGAATTAAATACTGGTTTATATTAAAATATCTCTGCACATTAGAAATACAAAAGTATCAACAAAGCATGTGCTGATAACATCTTTTTCCAATCACTAAACTTTAAATGCTTCCCCCCCATATAAAAAAACAAGCAAAAATGTTTGCTCTTACAACTTCTGCTCACAATTGTGTTGGAAGTCTTGGCCATTCCAAGGTAAACAAAAGAAACAAGAAGCAGAGTGACTGGAAAGGAAAAAGCGAAATGCTCTCTTATAGAGATCATATAATTATGCATATAGAAATTCTATGAAATCCTCCAAAAAAAAAAAGAACCCTCCTAATCAGTGAATTTAGGCCAGTTCACAATCTAATGGGTGGAAAATAATCAAGCAATTTTTAAAAGAACTAAACTGGATTGCTCACACTATCAAATTTTAAGTTTTAATCTACAGTAGTCAGAACAGTATAATATCGGTTCCAAATAAAGTAAGAGTGAGCATTTTCTCCAAAAACAGAACACCTGAAGAAAAGTGTTGGCCCAGAAATCAATCCACACTGATTTTGGGTAAAAGCACTGTCAATTCAATGATAATAATAATAATAAAATCTTATTAGATTTTAGATTTATTTTATTTATTTATTATAGATTTATTTTTAAAAGATACTGGAGCAAATAAATACATAAATTTTTATTTTATTTTAAAAGATTTTATTTATTTATTTAACAGAGAGAGAGAGATCGCAAGTAGGCAGAGAGGCAGGCAGAGAGAGAGGGGGAAGCAGGCTCCCCGCTGAGCAGAGAGCCCTATGCGGGGCTCGATCTCAGGACCCTGAGATCATGACCTGAGCCCAAGGCAGAGGCTTAACTCACTGAGCCACCCAGGCACCCCAATACATAAATTTTTAAAATGAAATTTCATCTCTAATACACTCTAAACTTAAGATTAATTTAAGATGGATCATACAGTAGATACTCAATAAAAACTAAATCATAACCTTCAAGTAGCAAACAGAGTATAGTTTCATGATCTTAAAAAAGATTTCTTTGATGAGACACAGAAAGCATGCACTGTAAACAAGGTGATACATTGAAGCTCTTCAAAATTAAAGGCTTCAACTTTTTTTTTTTTAAGTTTTTATTTATTAATTTGAGAGAAAGAGAATGACAGAAAAAGAGCATGAAAAGGGGAGGGTCAGAAGGAGAAGCAGACTCCCTGCCAAGCAAGGAGATCGATGCGGGACTCCAGGACTATGACCTGAGCCGAAGGCAGTTACTTAACCAACTGAGCCAAACAGGGGCCCAAAGCTTCAGCTTTTTAAGGACACAATTAAGCAAATGAATAGCAAAGCCTGCACTGGATAAAAATAACAGGAATTTAGATATTTGAACAAATTACCCATCCAAAATATAAAATGTGTTCCTATAAATCAATTATAAAAAGACAAATAATCTAGTTAATAACTTGGCGAAAGCCCCTTGAATAGACACATAACAAAGAGATACAAATGACCAACATACACATGAAAGGTGTCCTACATATTCCGTTATCAGAGCAAAGCAAAGCAATTAAAACCATAATTAGATACTATTTCTCAGACATTAGAAGAACTAGAAATAAAACACCACCACCACCACCACCACCACCACCACCACTAAGTGCTGGAAGGGAGTAAGGCAATCAGAACTCTCACATACTTCCAGTAGAAATTTAAAATGGTACCACCACTTTGGAGAACTGTGTGGCAATTATGAAGTTGCAAGTGATGTGGGAAGCAAAGGCAAAAGAAATGAAGCTTCAGTTAAAATCCCCTTACAGCTTGCAGCCCCCGATAGGCACCTGAAATATGCAGAGTGTGACCTTCCTCAAGGGACTCAGGGCTGCCTTAGTGCCTTAATGTTTAAAAGTAAACTTATCTTGGCAGCAGCTGGTCCCTCAAGGTCCTGAAAGCCTTGCTTCCAGATTCCTTGGAGACTTGCGCTATTCCTAAGCCCCACTAATTTAAAAGTATACAGTCAGTCACTCCTCAAAATCTAAGTGCTCTTTCTGCCCACAGGTCCTGTCCCATGAATAGGGAAGGGGTTAAGGTCTAGGCAGGAGAGATAGGAGGCCCCTAACTCCCTGACTGGACACCTGAAACTATTCCCTGGCAGGTGTAAACGCTGGAACAGAGCGGAACAAGGGATAAGGGAACAAACCAAGAATAAACCAAGAATAAAAAAGAATAAAATGCTGATATATGTAATAACATGAATGAATCTCAAATCAATCTGTTGAGTGAGAGATATGAAACAGAAAAGGGTACCTATGTTATAGTTCTGTGGATATGAAGTCCAAGAACAGGAAATACTAATTTGTGGTAGACATCAGAAACTAGCTTCCTCTGGAAGTATGAGGATTTATTAGCAATGGACATGAAAGATCTTTCTGAGATGATGGAAATATTTTACATTTTGCTTTGGGTTGTGGGTACTGAGTATATACAATTACCAAAATCAGTGAATTGAACATTTAAGAAATGAGCATTTTGTTGTATGTAATTTACACATCAATTTTTTAAGTGTAAGAAAAAGAACTTAATAAACTTGAAATCAAGAATGTTTGCCCCCTGGGGTGCCTGAGTGGCTCAGTGGGTTAAGACTCTGCCTGCGGCTCAGGTCATGATCCCAGAGTCCTGGGATAGAGCCCCTTATCGGGCTCCCTGTTCGGCAGGAAGCCTGCTTCTCCCTCTCCTACTCCCCCTGCTTGTGTTCCCTCTCTCGCTGTGTCTCTCTCTGTCAAATAAATAAATAAAATCTTTAAAAAAAAAAAAAAGAATGTTTGCCCCCTTTTAGCAGTAAATTGATTTTTCTTAAATCAAGTATACAATCTTTCCTTTTCAAAATAGAACAAATCTAATTCTTACATTCATCTGTGGAGCAGAGATGATCTCTAGGATAGAAAGTCAACTTAGTTGGGCTTGATATTTACCAAAAATTTCATATGTCTGGAACATGAAACAGATGATAAGAATACAGTGGGACACTAAGAAAACTTCACTGTTAGAATCAGGACTAAAATTTAGGTTTTCTAAAACCAAGTCAGTAATCTTTCTATACTTAACTCTGTCTTCATAATACATTCTCTTAAAACCACCTACACCCAATTAAATTTAGAGCTTAGACTTGTTCTAATTTTATTAATGGGGGATAATGTTAAAGTACTGTTTCAACAATAGATATATTTACACACACATACACATATATATGTAATTACATATATCCATATATATATTTACTGTTAAGCCAAAATATTGATAAAAATGGTTAAATATCAAGAACATGTATTTATAAAAAGCAGCAACAATGAAAACCTAATACTAAGTAGCTGAAGAGCAATCCAACAATTGTTATTATTATTTTATCATGACAAACCCCACTTATTGTAGAAAAATGAAAAGCAAATAATATTTCTCCCATCTTATAGAATTAAAGAATGCTCATTCTACTGAAATATTGTAACATATAGCTATCGTCAAAATATGACAGTATTCTTTCTGCAAGATTTACTTTTGTTAAGCGGCAGGAAATGGTTCACGTAATAACAACCCAAATTAAATAAATGTATCTTAAATTTAGAGATATATCAGCTGCTGACAAACTGTCATTAGTAATAAATTTAGGAAATGGCCAGATGTCGTAAACAAGTGTTATAATCAGAACAAAAATAGCTCACAAAACACTCCACTTTCGTCTGAAGTATTCTTAGTAACTTTGATGCATAACTTATTACATCCAGTTCCTTCATTAGTTCTATCATTATTGTTCGGTTCTCAAAAGTTAAATCATAAATTGAAAGATAACCCTGTGGAAATGGATTTAATGTATAATTTGTAATAATAAATCAATAGATTGAAGAAGGTGTACAATACTTAACTGGGTAGGACTATGAATCAAAGCTAGATACACCATTACTAAAGTTGTAGTAAGAGTGCTGATTAGAATGACATTTTACACTTGTCCTGGGCAACTCTGACAAACACAAAACCACCTTTCATTAATATTCTTTTCTCAGACCTTCATTTAAAAAAAAAAAAAAGGAAAGAAAAGACATATAATTTATTCATCTATTATCGTTCACACAAAATGAGAACACTTGCCTTTATAGTTAGAAGAACTCTTTCTTACAAAACAAGAACACCCATGGGGCACCTGGGTGGCTCAGTGGGTTAAGCCGCTGCCTTCGGCTCAGGTCATGATCTCAGGGTCCTGGGATCGAGTCCAGCATTGGGCTCTCTGCTCAGCATGGAGCCTGCTTCCCTCTCTCTCTCTCTGTCTGCCTCTCTGCCTACTTGTGATCGCTCTCTGTCAAATAAATAAATAAAATCTTTAAAAAAACAAACAAACAAACAAAAGCAAGAACACCCAACGTTAATTCTCAAATTTTAGAAATTTTGTATGCCATGACTTAGAGCCAGATTCCCTTGGAGTCCTTTAATACTTTATAATAAGCAGTTCCTAAATTTAAGAAATATGTTATAAACGTGTTTGCTTCAAATTTACAAGTGAAATTTTAGTTTTAAAGTACGTATTTGCTAGGTTAGAATTTATAATTAATTTAAATTTAACTAGATGCTAGCAACACACCAATAAAATTAAGAAATTACCTCCATTGGTAGTTACAGTTTGTTACTGATCTTATCGTATGCAAATCTGTGTATCACTGGCTAAATTAAGGAAGCAGAAAAGGAAATTACTGCTTGAAGCATTCCTATGAATATAGGCAAAGAAATTCTCCAGATTTTCATTGAAAAAGGCAATAAATAACCTTCCTTTAATTTTATCAGTGCTTCTGCCTTCAAATCCCAAGAGGTAATAATATCTCTTCCAAATACATCTAGCCTAGTGAACACAGTTTCTATCATATTTTCATGGACCACTTTCTTTTGAATCCGATTTAACTATTCCTTTGAGAACCATAGGCAGGGTAGCATAGAAAGGGGCTAGTTTGTCCAGTGGCTGCAGGTTTCAACCTGAGATTTTTTTTCTCATCCTCTTCTGTCACGTACCACTCGTATGGTTTTAGACATGTCTTTTGATCTCACCAAGCTTCCGTTACCTCCTCTGTAGTCTTCCTCCAATGATTACATGGCTCAGGGCCTGTGGTACCACTTTATACAATGGAAAGTCACATATTGGTAAAAATTGGAATATTATTATCTCAAGAAACCAGAACTATTTTTTACCAATCCTATGCTTAATTTTCATTTTCTCTTCCCAAGGCAAAAGCCTGGACCCACCTATTCTTGCATGTCTTTAATCCTTACTCTTACTCTACGCACTAGAAAGCCTTCTGTGTGTCTCTTCTGTTCTAGAAATTCTCAGGGGACAGATCTTAGGCCAAAAGAAGGACAGATTAACGATGATTTGCCTTCTCCAGACAATTATAATGATTGTTAGCTCATTATGCACTGATTCTGTGCTAAGCATTGCATTGAGTGGCACATAACTATCTATATTAATCCTGTTTAATTTCTCGAACAACCTGTGACATTGTGATTCATGATCCCCATTTTACCAGGAAATCAAGTAACTGGCCAAGGTATGTCACTGAAAACTGACAGATGCCATTTGAGTCCAGATCCTTTAAGTCTACAGCTTCAGATAAACCCTTTCCCCCAGGATAACTGATCTCACCTAGTTAGATTCTTAATTTTTGTTAACAATAGAAGTCAACTTCTGTGACATTAGGAAACTAGTAGAAACAGCCAACACAGAGCTTGGTTTCAAAAGAAAGCAGCCATATTTGCAAATGCACCACTTGTCTTCCCCTGTGGCTTCTATACGTGGAGCAATCAGAGTATCTGTAAAGTTTAAGCAGCAACATACTAGTTCCAAAAAAGTAACAGTTTCACAAAACAAAGTCTGTTGATTTAGTAGAAGATTTAGTTTATCAACTAAAAGAATAGCTTAACAATTGACTGTACCATGAGGAATAATAACATCACAACAGTTTCCAATATAATGCTTCTCTTCAGGCTATTTTCGTAAACATGGTTAAATTCTGCCAGAAGATTTTCCTCACACCCATTCCTACTGGGTTATGATGTGTCACATATTTTAAAGGAAAGTACAAGGTTTAAAATTCTTTTTCATTGTATGTTACACAAAGTTCTAACACTATTAATACTCAAAATAGACCTGTAATCTCATTAGAAGCAACAATAGCAAACTCCTCTATCTTTACTTTTTTTTTTCTTTCAAGCAGAATGTTAATTAAAAAAAAAAAAGTCATGGGTCACTCTTACCTTAATATCCTTTGCACATGATGTATACTAGACGCTAACATGGGAAACCTCTGTGGGCTTCTCTTTAGGCTGTCTCCAAATATTCACTTATTTGCAGAAGCAGAGAAACGGGAGCTTAAGACGGGCAGAGGGAAAAAGCACCCTTACAATGGCCCTGCCATTATTCTCTCTGTGAATGCCTAGCAACAGAAGCCCAGAGACCAAGAAACTAAGATGCCTGAGGGCACTGACCCCAGCCCGCCTCCTGTCCTTTCAGTGTTGCATTTGATCCTAGATTCTTACTAAAAAGTGTTATCTAAGCTGAAGGTTTAGTCACCACCGATGATTAAGTCTTCCAAATAATGCAAAGCTAAGACTTTTCTCAATATTCTTGATGGCCATATATTTTGTTGATTAGTAATATTTAAGCCTGTATTGAAACGGGCATAATCTATAAACATAGTTATTAAGATTTAGACTTTTAATTTGATCCCATTTAGAAACAAGAAAAACAGTAATGGAAACCAGAGTAAACTGTTCGAGTTTTTTGGTTCACACCATTATTGCAGCCCCGGGCTGCATTCCTGAGAGCATTTCATAGTCAGCCACACCTCAACGATAAGTCTATTCTAATTCTTTGCTAGAGCATTCTATAGTTTCTTGTACAGCTCCTGTAAGTGGGTGGAAAAAGAGTTCCTGGAAGTCTGCATCTCAGACAGAATTTTTCTAGAACATAGATTTGAGTCAGCTGAATCCCTTTACTCAGTTTCTGCCTGTTTTTGCATTTGTTACCTTTCTTTTGAGTAAACAACTCTTCTGCAAGCCAGTGGGAAGACCTCTGCTTTGTTGTCTTTTAAATCCTTCAAGACTTGTCTTGCATAGGATAGGTGATCAATAAATATATGGTGCCTGCCTCTGTAGCTAAAAGTAGTAGCAGCTTTGACGTAAGTTTGAGTTCTTCCTCATACATAACTTGGTCCCTTAGAGATTTTTCACTCCAATCAGCCAAGACCCTTCAACGAAACACATTGTTCATTGTTGAAAAACAGTCTCCAGATTTTAGGGCATTTACATATGTCTGTGTGAAACATTTTTGAAAGTTTAGATGCATGTGGGTGGAAATGTCATTGTAACTAAATTACAGTGGGTTTTTAGTGTCTGCTTTTGAGGCATGTATTCCATTAGCTACCTAGCTTTTAGGAAGTAGGTAGAACCATAATATACTATCATTAATCTCTCACATGAAGCAATTAAAAATTCTATCACAAAATTCTATAAAAATACTTCATGAAGAGTATTGCACCCAGCTCTCCTTTATGCTCTACTAGCCTGTACTATTTAAAGTCTGGGTAGAAAACTCCTGAATTACCTTATAAATATATTATCTCATCACAAGTAGAATGAATTAAATGGTGAATCATAAGTAAATAAAAATATTCCTGCTTTGACACTAATATCTGACTTAATTACATTGTAAAATATAAAATTATGCTTGGATGAATATAATTCCACATAAAATTTAAAAAGAGGCAAAGGCATTTGAAACAATTGTTCACTCTAAGAAAAATACAAAATTATTTTCATAGAAATATATAAACAAAAGTATGGGAATTCAACAAAAATACAGTGTGAGCATGATGCACAGTATTGGGCATGACAAAACTGAGGTTTGACTGTTCAAATTATTCTAGTAAAGTTAGTATCTTATTGAAATTTTTAAAAAATGAAAACACAGTATTTTTACATAATTTAGTATACAGCATATTATATGTAGTGTCTACGTATTGTTATGTATATACTATATCATATCTATGTGTAATATTTACACGTATACATGCATAAGCTAATATGTAACATATAGAATATGTGTGTGTGTGTGTATATATTTATAATGAGAGAGCAGAGTGTGTGTGTGTGTGTGTGTGTGTATTCTAAAAAACTGTAATATAAGGTAAAGGAATAAGCCTTTCGTTAAAAAACACACATATATATTTATTTGAGAGAGATAGAGAGAGAGCATGAGCAGTGGGAGGGGCAGAGCGACAGGGAAAGAGAGAAGCAAACTCTTGGCTGCGTGCAGAGTTTGACGGGTGACAAGGCTGGGAGAGATCCCAGGTGGCAAGACTGTGACCTAAGCCTAAATCAGACACTTAACTGATTTAGCCACCCAGGCACCCCAAGGAATAAGCATTTTAAGGAGCCAAAAGAAAGTAAAGTGACATGGGAGTCATTTAGACGTTACTTTTCTTACATATTCATTTTCATAAATTTATGTGCATGTGTGTGTATGTATGGATACAGAGAATCTCCTTGTGGAAAATTAACTTCATGAGTCAAAATTTTTCTCTTTTTATCTCATCACTGTATCTCTAGAATAATTGTGAAAGCAATTTTCAAAAGTAATGTTAAGTTAGGACTCCTGGGTGTCTCAGTGGGTTAAGTGTCCGCCTTCTGCTTGCATCATGATCTCGGGGTCCTGGGATCAAGCCCTGCATTGGGCTCCCTGCTCAGCAGGGAGTCTGCTTCTCCCTCTCCCTCTGTTCCTACCCCTCTCTGCACACCCCACTCCTGCTCATGCTCTCTCTCTCAAATAAATAAATTAGAAATCTTAAAAAAAAAAAAAAAGTAATGTCAAGTTTACTGAAGCCTTCTCAATCCCTAAATGCCACTTTGTCTACTGTAGCCAGGGGTAATTTATGTAAAATGCTAATCAGATTATGTGTGTTCTTGCATTTGTTAAATTCTTTGCCATTGAGTCTTTGCCATTGAGCCTAAAATGCAAACCAGATTCTCAGACCCTAATGATCTTATTTCAGTCTCACCTGACACCACTCCCTTCTTTGCTTACTATGTCCCAGTCATGCTGATGTTCGTTCAGTTCACAAATTTGTTACTTTGTCATTAGAAAGTAATGACAAAGTACTTTGTCATTTGGGGTCTCTTGTCTAGAAAGGAGGCTCCTTGTCTAAAAATCTGTCTTCCTGTCTTCCCAAGGTTGTTTTCTTCTTATGATTAATTCTCAACTTATATAGTTCCTTCTCCCCTACAAGTATCTCCTTCAAATATGTATTTCACAATTAGTTGTTCATTTACTGTTCATTTCCTTCCTACCACGTATCACAATTAGCTGTTATTTCATTTATTTATTTGTTTTCAATCATTCTCCCCCAAATGAGCTGCTGAATTCCATGATAGCAAAGGAACCTGTTAATCACATCCATTTATTTTATCTCATTGCCTAGCATGGTATCTAACATATGGTAGGTTTTTAATGAGAATTGTAATTGAGTGGATGAAAAGTGACCTCCGCAAACCCATAGTTCTTTATATGTATTTCTCTTTAAAGGTTTAATACTTTCTACTCGTGTTAGAGCTATCTGGAATGTAACTGGAACAGAAAGTCCTCAAGAGTCTAGGGCAAGATGTCCTCTTTTCCATTTCCATAGCACAGATCTGCAGTGTGCTGTGAAAGATGCTGTGATATGTTCTGGAGGGTTCCCTTTCAGGAATAAGGACTTCATTCCCCCGACTGCTGGAAGACAGGCACAACCTTTCTCTGGGAATTCTCTCAGCTGAAAAGAACTGTCTTGCTTAGTGACATACCTCCTTCCAGCGCGAGCCTGCAACAAGTGACCAAAGTTGGAATACAAAGATTCAGCTTCCTCATGCCGATGAGGGATAATTCCGAACGGGGTTGACCTAAGACTTCATTGGGCTTAAGGAACAGCTCAGCTTGTCTCTCAACCCACGGCAACTCCCTCAACCTTCTGTAAGTCAGGAACACTCCCTAATAAACTTCTTTGGAAGTAATCTCCACCTTATAATCTGTTTCCCGGAGATGTTGAACTGTAAATCTGCAAATATTTATTTCCCCTTTTTGGTAGCAATAGAACCCCTTATTTTTAGATGAAGGAAGGCCACATGTCCTAGTATTCCCTGTAGGCAGTTGTGGCCATGTGACTACATTTAGCGGGTGGTAAGCAGAAATTGTGTGTCCATCTGCCAGAAAATGTTCTTAAAATAATGTATTTGCATCTCTCTTTGCTCCTTCCTCCTTACTGGATGGAATAACTGGAGTTCTGGCAATCACCCTGAATCATGAGAATAACTTGGAGACAAAATCCATGTGGGGCAAAGCTTTAGCATGGAAAAACCTGGGTCGTGGACATTGTGATAGATCACTCCAGTGCTGGACAGATCATGTCCAGACTTCCTGAATAGAGAGAAGATTAAAATTAAGCTTCTATCCAGTTTAAGCTACAGTTAATGGGGAATTCCAGTGATTGGCATCCAGCCTAAATGCTAATTAACCGAATAAGTGACATAGAGCTTCAGATGTTGTTTCGAAAGTTAAATGAATAAATAATTACAAGAAAGTTACCATTTTTAGGCAAATTTTCACTGTGAATATGATTAAGAGACAATGGGAGAACAGACGAAGGCAAAGATACCTCAACAACCGGAGAATTCCATGAATGACACCTTAACAATTTATATCCAAAGGCAGAAAAAGAAAGCAATAGAAAATGTTATGCTCTGATTTAAATGACCTTGAATAGGACTATTAAAAAACAGTATTCTCTTCCCATTCCCTAATTCCTATCTTTGCTTCAATCTCTACCATTAACATGATTTTATACCTTCTAAGATATATTTGGTAAGGCCTAAAAAAACGGGGTATTTTATACAATCCTCTAAAAAGAGTACTATTAAAATGGTTCAACTTTGAAAAGAATAAATCATGCTAAAAAAGTTGCCATTTCTCTCTGCACTTGGTGAAAAACAATAGATTCCTAAGAAACTAGTGTGCTAGTTAAATAGAACTCAAATATAACTTTTCATCTGACAATAGAAGAAACAGAAAATTTGATACTGCAGCATGATTTTATTTATATTGGAAATTTCATTGGGATAAAGTATGTCATTATACAAGGGGAGAAAAAATAGTCCTGGGTGTTGACTCTGGAGCTGGAACTCAGTCAAATCGGAGTTCAAATACTGCCTGTAGCATATATTTGCTGTATGATCTTGGTGAGCTTCTTCAAGTACCTATATCTGAATTCTTTTACCTCTTAAATGGGGTGTACATGATAGTGCTTTCTTTACTTATCAACCCTATAATAAATTGACTTGGATCTTTTGGCTTTTCCCAATTCTTGAGATCATACTACTTATTTAAAAAAATGATGAGGTTGGCATAACCCATCTTTTCAAATTTGTGTCCCCAAACCCTAGTGAAAACACACATGATATTTTATATTTAAAGCATATTTGTGAAGGTGGAAAACTAATTCCAGTTGTGGGGAATTGATATTATGATGCTCAATGTCAGTCAGAGATCAATCTACATTAAGAAAAGTTTACATGTGTGACTTGAATACATCTGAATTTTTAAATCACCTCTTCCTCAAACTTGAAGGACATAGGAAAGTTTGCCATCAGTCAGCATATGATTTTTGGAAAGGAGAGGAGGGTTAATTAAAGTTGTCTCCTTTGTTCAGTTCAGTTTCAATAATGTACACTGGAAGGTGACATAAAATCATATTTTTCTGGTGTTTGATAAATGGGGCCATCAGCATCAAATCATTTTCTACACCAAGCAGCTTGCTATTGAATAATATTTAATAAAGGAAGGCCAAACTAAACACATACATGAGGCAAAAGAGAGATGCTATCATTGATTTTGAACCAAAAAGAGAGAGAAAATTGTAATTTTTATAAAAATGTGTGTGTAAGCTTGAGGGAAATATAAATTAAGGAAAAATCAAAGGCTTTGTAAAAATCCTGCTAAGTGTTCCTATGACCTAAATCAAATACTGTTTTGTAATTGCATTACAATAATGTCAGAACTAAGACTAACATTCCTAATTGTAATATGTGAAATAAATGGTTATTCGAAAGGACACTGGGTCTCCACTTATGCCTGCTGGTACCATTTTCATTTTTTATGCTGTTATCACCTGGGCTTCTTTTCCTATTTGCTTTTCTGAAGCAATTTCACATAAAGTTTAAATGTGTCTAAGCTATATGTATATAAGCTAAACCCTCTATGATAACAAAAAATATTAAAACAACAGATCTATGATTTAGGTGATAGTATAATGAATTAATTATATTAGTAATAACAACAATTAAAATAATACTAATGCAATAATTTTGGGCATCTTCATTTAAAGTCACATATAGTATAGAATTTAATATGCTTATAATTCTCTAATTTGGTATTCAAGAAGATGAAAATTTTTTTTTTCTTAAGATTTTATTTATTTGACAGATAGAGACTACAAGTAGACAGAGAGGTAGGCAGAGAGAGAGAGAGAGAGAGAGATAGGAGGAAGCAGGCTCCCTGCTGAGCAGAGAGCCCCACGCGGGGCTCGATCCCAGAACCCTGGGATCATGACCTGAGCCGAAGGCAGAGGCTTCACCCGCTGAGCCACCCAGGTGCCCCAAGAAGATGAAAATATTTTAATAATAAGACGATTCAAGGCATGGGTGTCTGGGTGCTTCAATCACTTAAGCATCTGCCTTCAGCTCAGGTGATCATTCCAGGATTCTGGGATTGAGCCCCTCATCGGGTTCCTTGGTCAGCAAGGAGTCTGCTTCTCCCTTTATCTGTTACACCCCCTGCTTGTACTCTCTCTCTGTCAAATAAATAAATAAAATCTTTTAAAAAAATGATTCAAGGGGAGACTATATGGACAGTAAAATTGTTATTACTCTTTAAGAAGTGCCATTGAGTTTAAGTATTGGTGCAAACAAATTGCAAATATCTCAGAAATGTACCACACCATAAGATTACATTTGGGTCAAAAGTTATGTTTTAAAATAACCTCTTTGGACAGTTAACTCTTTTATTTTTTCATACTTTATGATGAATTTCTTAAGTAAGATCTCCGTGACAATCAAGAAATGATCAATATTTTCATGTGAAAGGGGTGAATGATGAAGACATTTTGAAGAATATATCAGAGGATGGAGCACTTTAGGCCTGTGGGAAACAGAGAGTACAAAATGGAAGTGGGCATCCAAGTGTTAAAAATACTGGCATTTTAATTAATTTTATTGTATCTATAAATATAACATAAATATAAAATATATCCATAAGTATAACATATAAGTATATATTATGTATGTTACATAGGCTATAATAATATATTAATTATTAAATAAAATAATGTAAATATAATATCCATAAATATTAATATATAAATTTTTGTAACAAAATTCTATGGCTATGAAATTGATAGCATAAAAGATATATCTAAAATCTGAAACTAAATCAACAAAGTTAAAGGCAACCTATGGAATGGGAGATGATATTTGTAAATGACATCTCCAATAAAAGATTAATATCTGAAATACATAAAGAACCTATCAAACCTATCAAAAAACCCCAAATAATCCAATTAAAAAATGAGCAGAAGACATGAATGGATATTTTACCAAAAAAGGCATCCAGATGGCCAACAGACACATGAAATGATGGTCAAAGTCACCTATCATCAGGGAAATGAAAATCAAAACTACAATGAAATATCACCTTATACCTGTCAAAATAGCTAAAATTGACAATGCAAGTAAAAACAGATGTTGGCAAGCACTGTTGATGGGCTTGAAAATTAGTGCATCCACTGTGGAAAACAGTATGGAGTTTCCTCAAAGGTTAAAAACAGAATTTCCCCATGATCCAGCAATCACACTATTGGGTACTCACCCAAAGAATACAAAAACATTAATTCAAAAGGATACATGCAACCCTATATTTATAGCAGCATTATTTACAATAGGCTAGAAATGGAAGCAGCCCAAGTTTTCCATCAACTGATGAATGAATAAAGAAGATGTGGTATATACATACACAATGGAATATTATTCAGCCATAAAAAATGAAATTTTGCCGTTTGCAATAAGATGGATGGAGCTAAAGAGTATGATGCTAAATGAAATAAGTCAGTAAGAGAAAGACAAGTACCATAGGCTTTCACTCATATGGGGAATTTAAGAAACTAAACAAATGAGCAAAAGGGAATAAAGAGAGATAAATCAAAAAATACTTTTTTTAAAAAAAACAGACTTGTAATTATCGAGAACAAACTGATGGTTACCAGAGTAGGCGGAGGGAGGACGGGTGAAATAAGTGATGGGGATAAGGAGTGCACTTGTGATGAGCACGAGGTAATATATGGAATTATTGAATCACTATTAAAAAAAGAAGGAGTAAAAAAATCTGAAACCAGAATCTTTATCCCATTTTTAAAGTGTGATTGGATATATTTAGTAAATGTATGATCTTATACTTCACAGAAATATCCTTATTTCTTTATGGTTTTTCATATTTTCTAAAATTTCACCTGAATATATGTTTGAACTGTCTTTCACCTAACTGCTGAGACAAAATTTTCATCATGTATAATATTACATCATCTTCTCAGGTACCCATTTCAACAAATATCAGAGTCAGAAACAGATACTAAATAAGAGAAGTTTAACAACAAAAGAGTATAGTGGAGAAAGGGAGAAAACAAAAAGATAAAGAAAAATTGATTAGATGAACACAATGATAATCATTTAAAGGATCCTCTTATTTATTTATTTTTTTAGAGATTTCTTTATTTAATTGAGAGAGCAAGAGAGCAAGAGCATGAGCAGGGGGAGGGGAGGAGGAAGAAGGAGAAAAAGAGAATCTCCAGCAGACTCCCCTGCTGAGCATGAAGGCTGATTCGGGCCTCCATCCCATAAGCCTGAGATCATGACCTGAGCTGAAATCAAGAGTCCTTTGCTCAACTGAATGAGCCACCCAGGCACCCCTCTCATTTTGATTTTCTAAACCATTTTTGCACTCCTTAGGAGTATGCTTTCAGTAAGTTATTGGTCTCAGTTTCCTTAGGTGTAAACTAAAAGGTCCAACTAATGATCCCTAAAGTTAGTGATGGTCAAATGTTTAACCACTGGTTCTTTCCGGGGTGAGGCGGAGGCTTGCCAGTTTCTGTTGTATAAACACGCCTGCCAAAGCTACATTGGTGTAAGTATCAGGATACCAATTTGAAGTCACTGAATGTAAATTTGCTTTCATAAACTGATGTGAGCTGGTTCTAGCACACCACTGGGGTTCTCTCCAAATCTAAATGATGTGACTCCAGTCTACAAGAGCATGGATATATTCCCAAACTTCAACCCTATCTCAACTTTCTGATTTATTGATTCCCTTAACGGCACCTTTTCCTTTGAACTCTTTAAATAAATACTGAATATAGTCAAAATATTTGAGACTGATTTGTACAATAATTTTGCTGCATGTATGGATCTGCTCTCCATTTGTTTTGCTTATACTGGGAGTTAATTTTCTTGAGGTAGAATATAGAATATGCTTATGTATCCATGAATTGAGAAGTATTCTTGAGAACTCCAGGGTATGGAGTTGAAGTCATTTTAATAACAAGAAAAAAATGGCAAAATCAATTTATTTGCTTTCACTTTTTAATTGGGACATAATCACCATAGAATAAATTGCACATGCTTGAGGTAAAAATTTGGAAGTTTTACATATGTGTACAGAACACAAAACCATCACTTTAATCAAGATGATGAACATGTCTATCACCCCCAAAACTTTCTATGTACTCTGCAGTTGTTCTCTCCCATTCTCCCCATATAACATCTTGATGCAAACACTGATAGTATGTATTTTTGTCACTGCGGATAACTTTGCATTTTCTGAAATTTCATGAGTGAAATTGTACTACAGACACACTATTACATCTGGCTGTTTTAGCTTGGCATAATTATAATTATTATTAGTATTAGTAATAGTATTTTTCTGAGAGAGAGTGAGCACAAGCTAGGGAGGAGAGGGATACATGGAGACTGAGGGAGAAGCAGACTCCCTGCTGAGCAGGTAGCTTGAGGTGGGTTTGATCCCAGAACCCTGGGATCATGACCTGAGCCAAAGGCAGAGGCTTAACTGACTGATCCGCCCAGGCATCCCATGATCTGATTTCTTCTTGAGTGAGATCTGGCAATTTGTGTCTTTCTAGCAATTTGTTTATTTAATCTAAGTTTTTGAAATTATAGGCAGGAAGTTGCTCAAAGTATTTTCTTATTATCCTTCTTATACGTATAGATTCTGTAGTAATGTCATCCCTTTTATTCCTGAAATTTATTCTTCTATTTTCCACTCCATTGATTTCACTCTGATCTTATTATATCCTTTCCTTTTGCTTATTCTTGGTTTTACTTGCACTTATTTTCCTGGTTTTATTTCTTTTCTAACATAGGTATTTAGTGCTGGAAACGTCCTCGTTTTATCTGTATCTCCCAAATTTGTATGTGTTGTGTATTCATTTTCATTCATTAAAGAAATGTTAAATATCCCTTTTTGTTTCGTCTTTGGTTCACATGCTGTTGAGAAGTATACTATTTAATTTCCCAATATTTAGGGATTTTCTGGGGAAGTTTTTTGTCATTGATTTATATTTTAATTTCATTATATTCAGAGAACATGCTTTGTATGAGTTTAATTGTTTAAAAATGTATTGAGACTTGCTTTATGGCTCAGGATATGGTCTGTCTTGTTAGATGTTCACACTTGAAAATAGTGTGTATGCAGCTGATTTTGGATGGAGTGTTCTAAAAATATCAATTAGGTCAAGTTTATTGGTAATGTTAAGTCCTTCATATCCTTAACTGAATTTCTGCTACTTATTTTATTATTATTGAGAAAAGAGTGTTGAGGTCTATAACTATAATTATGGATTTGTCTATTAAGAGCCCAGATCTTGCCCCGTGATGTATTACCTATATAAAATCTTTGAAGTTCTTCGTCTGTGAAACTCACCTAATCAGGTGAGCCTTTAAAAGGGACAAGGATCCAAGTGAGAGGGATTTGAAGTATGAGAGGAATTCTGTTTTATTTTTTTTTAAATTTATTTATTTGTTAGAGAGAGAGCGAGTGAGCACAAGCAGACAGAGTGGTAGGCAGAGGGAGAAGCAGGCTCCCCGCGGAGCAAGGAGCCCGATGTGGGACTCGATCCCAGGACACTGGGATCATGACCTGAGCCGAAGGCAGCCGCTTAACCAACTGAGCCACCCAGGCGTCCCGAGAGGAATTCTGTTTGAAGGAGACTCTCTGTTCCTGGTTTTGAAGATGGTGCGGTCCACATGGCAAGGAATACAGATGGCCTCTAGGAGCTGAGAGAGACCTCTGACTAACAGCCAGTAAGGAAATGGGGACCTCAGTCTTGTGGCCACAAGAAAGTGATTTCTGCCACAAGCATGCCAGCTTGGAATAGGACTCTGACCTCCAGATTAGAACACAGCCCAGCTGACACCTTGATTTCAAAATGAATAGAGAACCCTGTCCCCAGACTTTGACCTACAGAACTGTGACCTAATATGTAGGTGTTTTAAGGTCATTAATTGGTGGTAATTTTTTATGCAGCAGCAGAAAGCAGAAATAGTACATAAGCAATTAAGATATCTATGTCCTCATAGTTAACAGAAAACTTTATTATGAAATAAACTTCTCACCACTGGTGATACTCTTTGATCTGGAATCTACTTTGTCTGATGTTAATTACAACCACTCTACATTTTTTTGGATAAATGTTAGCATAGAGTATCTTTTACCATCCTTTACTTATAACCTGTTTGTGTTGTATATTTAATTCGGATTTACCATACCCAGCATGTTGTTACCGTTTAATCTGACATTGTCTGCCTTTTAACTGGAATGTGTAGACTCATCATTATATTTGATTATTACATATTTGGATTTAAATTTATCATCTTGCTGTTTGTCTTCTATCCATCCCATCTGTTCCTTGCCACCACCGCCCCCACTTCCAGCTTTTTTCCTTACTCTGCTTTCTTTTGACTTAAGCATGTTTTATGATACACTTTATGATTTTTGTTTGTTGGTTTATTAGCAATAACTCTTTATATTATCATTTTAGTTTCTGTAGTGTTAATAGTATCCATCATTAACTTATCGCTGCTTACCTTTGAGGGATGTTATACTACGTCTTGTAAACTATAGGAACCTTACAAAAGTACTCTTCCTTTTCTGCTCTTCAAGATTTTGTGCCATTTTTTGCTATATATTTTTCTTCTATGTATGTTAGAAACCACACAATATGTCATCATTAATTTTTGAATTAATAATTCTCTTTTAATAAGATTTAAATAATAAGACAGAGAAGCTTTACATTTATTCATGCAGTTACCTTCTCTGGTGCTCTTCATTCCTTTGCGTATTCATCTGGTATCATTTCCCTTCTGCTTAAAGAACTTCCTTTAACATTTCCTATCTTGCACGTCTGCTGATGACTTCATTCAGTTTTTATGTCTGACAAAGCCTTATTTTACTATTATTATTATCATTATTATTATTACTATTATTATTTTGTAGCTTAGTGATTCATTCACTATTAATTTTGAAAGATATTTTGGCTGAGTGAAGAATTCTAAGTAATAGTCTTTTTCATTCAGTACTATAAAGATGCTACTCCAATGTCTTCTAGCTTGCATTGTTTCTGGGGAAAAAAAACCCGCTGCCATCTTTATCTTTGTTCTTTGTTCCCCTCTACACAATGTATCTTTTTTCTCTGGCTGCTTTTATTAGTTTTTCTTTATTACTAGTCTTTGGCGTTTGATACAAATGTGCCCTGGTGTGTTTTTCATGTTTCCTGTACTTGTGGCTATTGAATCTGTGAGTTTAAAGTTTTCACCAAATTTGGGGGACATTGACCATTATTTCTTCAACTATGTATATATATATATTTTTTTCTTCCTTCACCTTTGAGGCTTCGAGTTACATATATATTTGGCCACTTAAAGCTATCCCACAGTTGGCAGTTGATTTGTTTTTTGTTTGTTTGTTTGTTTTGTTTTTTGGGGGTTTTTTTGTTGTTATTTTTCATTTTAGGTTTCAGCACGGATAATTTCTATTACTAGGTCTTCAGATGAATAATCTTCTTTTGTAATGTTTTACCTGCCATTAAAACCCCACCCAGGGTATTCTCCATCTTAGATATTGTTTGAGTGTTTTTTTAGATCTTCTCTGTCTCACATACCAAGTTTAATCTTATATCTACCTTTTGGCCATATGGAGTACAGTTGAAAGTGTTCAATATCCTTGTCTACTAAATCTATCTTCTGTGTCATTTCAGGGTCACTTTAAATTGATTTGTTTTTCTTCTCATTATGAGTTGTATTTTCCCTCATCTTTGCACGCCTGGTATATTTCAATGGTATGCCAGGCATTGAGAATGTTTCCTGTTGAGTGTTATATATATTTGTATTCCTTTAAATATTAAGAGTTGTTCTGGGGTATGGTTAAATTACTTGGAAATAAGTAGAAGTTTGTCCCCCTATATCTTCTCCATGGTCTTTTTCCTGGCCTCAATTTTTTTCCTCACATGTTTTACTCAGCAGTACCCAACTAAATAGTTGAGGATGGCCCTCTGCACAACTCTGAAGTTTTCTTTCTGTATAATGAATGCTCTTTCCTCCAGTATTCTGCCCTAACTTCTAAGCACCTTTGGTTTCCCAATTTCCCAATTCCATCCACTAAACTCAAAGAGAATGCACAAGCTCTGTTTAGGGTCCTCTCCCCTGTGCCGTGGCCTGGGCACTTTCTCTAGGCAGTAATCTGGGCAACCACAAGGCTCCCCTCAGTTGCTGCTCTTGTGTCAGCAATCACTGTTGACTGATTTCCAAAGCCCAGAAAGCCACTGTTTCATATATTTTTCTGTTTTTTGTTTGTTTGTTTGTTTGTTTTTGTAGTTGTATCAAGTAAGAGGATAGAGCCAATCCCTGTTACTCCATCTTGGCTGGAAAGCAGAAGTTTGCTAATTCAATTTCCTTGGGGGTTTATATCTGCTGGAGAGATGTAAGACTGAAAGCTTTTTTAAACATTTGGATTCATATACCTGTCTGTTAAGTTATACTTAAAATACTCTAAAATCAACTTATTCTTGTGACTGTTATTACTAATGAATCTCATACAGAGTTAAACATAAGAAAATAATCTTTATGAAATCTTTCTTTATGTAAGTTCATAGTAATGTCAAGGACATGAGTGTGTTCCTTCATTCTGGAAAAAAAATTGGAAATTTTTTTCCCCCTACCATTCTAGAGTACTTTTAGAGTAACTATTAAAGAAAATCTAATTCTAAAAAGTAGTTTTGCAGCTCTACTTGCAAAATTTAATAACATTAGAAAAGACCCTGACTCAAACTAAGTTGAAATGACCTAGCATGGAAATATTAAACTACCTCTCTGAACAACATAAAGTAATTTGAAATGTAGCCCAGACTAATGATCCTTTTGTAACATCACAAACTTAAATTGCTGAGAACTTTCCTGGACTTCCTTTTAACTATTAGTATGTTAACAAATTCATCATATTAACAAATCTTTGACTAAATGGAGAGATGAATGTGACAAGGTTTAAGCAATAGATAATTTACATATGTAGAATATTGGCTAATTATGAAAGGGAAAATGAAACAGAATTTATTTTTTAAATTTCATTTATTTATTTTTTTAAAGATTTTTTATTTATTTATTTGACAGACAGAGATAACAAGTAGGCAGAGAGGCAGGCAGAGAGAGAGAGAGAAAGAGAGAAGCAGACTCCCTGCTGAGCGAAGAGCCTGATGCGGGGCTTGATCCCAGGACCCTGGGATCATGACCTGAGCTGAAGGCAAAGGCTTTAACCCACTGAGCCACCCAGGTGACCCATGAAACAGAATTTAATACATTTCATTGGGATTTTGCTTCTATTTATCAAAAATATAGACCCTATCTTAGAATCGTTTTATTTTTTAACATATTGGATAAACTCAGGATTTTTAGTAACGAATAATCACAGTTAGTAATCATGTATGATTTGCTTTTTCTCTTCTGAATACCAACACTTATTTAATTAGTTGATTTGCTATTATCAATATTAAGATCATCTGGCAAAGTAAAAACAAAAGCTATAGCAATTAAAGATAATCAAATAAAAATATTTTTGTATCATTCAAATAACAAAGAATATATTTATATATTTCTAATAAAATTATTTTACATAAAAAGCTCCAAACAAATACTTTTAGTGGATCTGTAGAGGCATTCTTAGTTTCGTGTGAATCCACAAGATTAATTACATAAAGAATTTGAAGATTTCCTTTTTTAAGTTTTTTAATTTTAATTCCAGTTAGTTAACACAGTATTATATCCGTTTCAGGCATATAATATAGTAATTCACCACTTTCATACATCACCTGGTGCTCATCACCTATTTGACCTACCCCCTATCCCCCCATCCCCCCCTCCTCTGGTAATCATTTATTCTCTATAGTTAAGAGTCTGTTTCTTGATTTGTCTCCCTCTCTTTTTACCTCTAATTTTTTTCCCTTTGCTCTTTTGTTTTGGTTCTTAAATTCCACATATGAGAGAAATCATATCGTACTTGTCTTTCTCTGACTGTCTTATTTCACTTAGATTACACTCTCTAACTCTGTGTCATTGCAAATGGAACAATTTCATTCTTTTTTTTTTTAATTTATTTGACACAGAGAGAGAGAGCCCAGGTGGGGGGAGCAGGCAGAGGGAGAAGGAGAAGCAGGCTTCCCTCTGAGCAGGGAGTCCAAGGTGGGACTCAATCCTGAATCCTGGGATCATGACCTGAGCCAAAGGCAGCCATTTAACTGAATCACCAAGGTACCTCTTCACTCTTTTGTAGGGATATATATCCCTACAAAAAAATATTTTGGGATATATATTTAGGGATATATATATATCCCTAAAAAATATTTTGTAGGAGATATATATATATATATAGCCAGAAAATATGGAATACAGAATTATGGAACAACAAAATATGGAACAGTTCATAAATTTGTGTGTCATCCTTGTACAGGGACCATACTAATCTTCTCTGTATCATTCCAATTCTAGTATATGTGCTGCTGAAGTGACCACAAGTATTTGAAGATTTCTAAGGTATTTGTCTTTAAGTAATACAATTCCCATTATTAAACAAGTTTAATATTTAAAAATATTTGTTCTTCCATGTCTAACATATATATATGTTGCCATAGCTACACTGATTGTCTTCATTGTTCAGAACAAAAAGCCATTCTGATCTTTAACATTTGTGTCAAATTTAGATCCATTGTCTTTTGAAAATGAAAGTATTCTTATTGTCTCCTATATCTGCTATTTTACTTTTCATTTTTGAGCACAATCTGAACTATGTATCTTTTTAAATACTTGCTAACTTTTAAGTAGATAAATATGTAATATTTATATTTACAAAATTTCAAAGCTATAATACATGTTATACAATATAAAAGAAATTATACAATCCAAAGTTATAAAAATCCCATGAACAAAACACCATATATTTTTGGTAGCACAGGATAAATTAGTCTATTACTATTTTTTTCTTGAAAACTAACGGAAATTTTAGCTTTAACATTCATGTAATTTTGTTTCTAAACAGCAGATGGCAGTATCAAATTCTAGTTTCACTTGTCAATTTTTTCTTTTTTTTTTTCTGAAAAATTTTTTTTAAAAAACTCACAGTGCAATGCTTGGCTTAACCTCAGAAACACAATTAGCTTTAATTCAGGAAATACAGTTTTACTGGCATTAATTCCTGAAGAAAAAATGTTTGCAATATCTGGAACAAAACACTGTTTTTTTCAGAATTAATATCTGATAGTAGTTGGAAAGCCAATTACTCAAATATTAGGGGCATTAACATCAAAACAAATGAAACCAAACTCTTAATCCAATTGATTACACTAATAACCTTGGAACACTCCACTTTAAAACTAAGATAATGTAGGGTGCCTGAGGGGCTCAGTCTTTTAAACAATAGACTCTTGATTTTGGCTGGAGTCATGATCTCAGCGTCATGGGATGGAGCCCAAATTGGGTTGGCTGGTTGTGGAGCCTGCATAACATTCTCTCTGCCTCTCCCTCTATCCCTCCCTGCCACCTCCTCTCTTAAAACAAAAATAAAAACAAAACAAAACAAAAACCCTACGATAATCTCCTCTGAGTATCAGCAGAGATTAGGATGGTTTGTGAGGGAAAAGGTTAAATTGAAGTACATTAGAACAATTAGTAGCCAATGGGAAACCATTGGGAAGCCCAAGCCATGATGGTCACATAGATTCTAAAGGTAAAATAAAAAGTAAAAATTAAAATAAGATAAAACAACAAAATTTGTTAAACTATTCTTTTCTTTCCCTCAAGAACTGTAGTCTAGGGTAGAACATACGGGGAAAGAGCTGAGGAGAAGGAAGAAAGATGGAAAAAAAAAAGGTTCATTCTCACAGAAGAGAGATATTCCAGTCTGGTATAGGAAGAACAGATTTATTTATCGTGGAATTATGCTGTAAACACAAATTCTTTGGTAGAAGAATTTAGTCAGCAACTTTATCCTGATGACTCCCTTATTCTTATTCTGGTCCATCCCAAGCTGCCAAGTAGGGACAGAGGTAGAGTTGCCAACTTCAAGTGCTCATCTGTTTATGTGTTCTATTTTGTCCCCATGTTCAGCAATGCCAGTGATATATCATTCTGTTGTGCCAAGTGGTTTTCTTAGAACAACATTTTGGAAATTTAGCCTGAAATGTTCTCTTGATCTATCATTATCCCATTTCTCTTGTTTATATCCTTTTTTTAAAAAAATGTACTTTTTCTCTCTTTTCTTTGTCACCTAAAGATGAATTATGTATCTTTTTGTCATCACTTAACAAGTATTAAAGATTTAGCTTTTTCCATGTTTCTTACTTCATTCTTATCAACTTCTTATTATACTTGATAAAATAAATTTTGAATATGACTGTCTTAATCCCATTTAATATGTGCTTTTTTTTCTGTTTCAGAATATCCTTCATGTGTAACTTAGAAGAGACCACCTTTGTGGCTTATGCATTCACTATTGTCGTTTCTCTACTGAATTTGTGTAAATGGCTTGTTCAATTATTTTGACTATAAAACCATAAGCAGTGTACATTTGCTCTACTGATTTAGTAACATCAAGAGTTAAGATTTAATTGTCTTTATCTATTTCCCCAGGATTTAAAAACAAAAGGCCTTAAGTAAATCACTCTCCATTCCTGGTTGTGCAGAATTCCTGAGTGTTATTACCTTGGGATGCTTTGATGTTTAAAAAAAAACAAAAACAAAAACAAATACAAATTAACCAAGACAAAACTCAGTGGTGTCTGAAGTTCAGTGAGGGTAGGACTGATATCATTGATCCATCCTGGGGTCCTTTTCACAGTCTGGATTCCACCAAGAGAATAAGAGGGGAAGCAGGAGTAGCAAACTCAAGTATTCACAGGTGATAAATATGCACTTCAATGAAGGAAGATTCATTTTTCTTGAAAAATGTATAGTGCTGTCTTTCCTATTTCCACTTTTCCTAGAAATATGGCACATAAGGATTAGTTTCAATTGCAAAAATCCAGAAAAATGAAAAATAATTATTTAAATAAATAAAAGTAATATCTCTCTTGTGGAGAAATTCAGAGATAGGCAGGTGCTGGGATGGCAACTCTGTTCCAGAAGGTTTTCAAAGACCAAAGCTACATCTAATCAACTAATCTGTCATCCCCAGTATAAGTCCCATGTCCTCGGGTCAAAAATGGCAGTAAGAGCTTTCCCCATCATCTCTGTATTTCAGGAAGGAAAATGAAGTGTTATATGGAGATGAAAGGAGGAAAAAGCTGTGTAGCAGGTGTCTTTAAAGGAAGGTTCCAGTAAGTGTCATATGACACTTATACTAACATTTAATTGGCCAGAACTTAATCTCATATCCCACCAAGCTGTAAGAGATTATAGAAAATGTGCCATTCTCCATTCTACTTGGATGTTATCCCTGAATATTTCTCAAGACAGAAATCTATGTAACCAATACCAAAAAGTCAGTGTAGACACAAACCTAGTCCTTTAACTTTGAGTAGAAGTACAAGTGTTGTATCAATTGTCTCTCTCATTTTTAGTTGTGACAATCAAATCCAAATGATTTTGATTAAAAATAAAATAAAAGAAAATGCATTATACTGTGTTGTTATGGTAACTAGAATAGTTGAAATGTGCTCATTGTTTCCACAGCATAAATGATACATTTCTAACTATGTATTTTTTTTAAAGATTTATTTATTTATTTATTTGTCAGAGAGAGAGAGAGAGAGGAGCGAGACTGAGCACAAGCAGACAGAGTGGCAGGCAGAGGGAGAAGCAGGCTCCCCGCCGGGAGCAAGGAGCCCGATGCGGGACTCGATCCCAGGATGCTGGGATCATGACCTGAGCCGAAGGCAGCTGCTTAACCAACTGAGCTACCCAGGCGTCCCTCTAACTATGTATTTTAAAACAAATTGCTGCAGAGTATAAAGTAATATTTGTTTCTTAGTTGGCAAAAATCACAGTTTTGACTAATATGACACATTTTTAGCAGTTCTGTAATGTATTTGATTTAATTAAATTGTCATCTTGTTTTAGCAATGAGTAATAGAAAAAAACTAAATGATCTAAACAAAAGAAAATTAAATTTGAATTTATTGGTTGAACCACTTAAAATTTTCATTTGCAATTTACTAATAGAAGAAATAAGTAATCTTACTGGATATGAACCATCTCAAAGAAAACATGGCCAATTGCAATGTCACTAGGGATTTAAAGCAAACTACAGAGGGGAAAGAGCAAGATGCCAGTAGGAGACCTAAATTTCTTCTAGTCCCAGGAATTCAGCTACATACTTATCAAACCATTCTGAATACCTACAAACTTAACAGGAGATTGAAGAAAAGAATAGCAGCAATTCTATGAAAAGAAAAGCAACCACTTTCTGAAAGGTTTGTTTAGTGTATATTTTCCTGGAGTCATTGGTATCCTTTTAGTATTTTGTTCTCTCATTCATCTATTCTTATCTGGATAAAATGACAAGGCAGAAAAACTCACCTCAAAAGAAAAAAAAAAAAAAAGAACAAGAGGCAATACCATTGGCCAGGGACATAATCAATACAGACATTAGTAAGATGTCAGATATAGAGTTCAGAATGATGATTATCAAGGTGCTAGCTGGACTCAAAAAAAGTATAGAAGACACTAGAGAATCCCTTTCTGGAGAAACAAAAGAACTAAAACCTAGCCAAGTTGAAATTTAAAAAAAGCTATTAATGAGGTGCAATCAAAAATGGAAGATCTTACTGCTAATATAAATGAGGCAGAAGAGAGAATTAGTAATATAGAAGACCAAATTATGGAGAATAAAGAAGCTGAGAAAAAGAAAGATAAACAACTAATGGACCACAAGGGGAGCATTTAAGAGATAAGTGATGAAATAATATTAGAATAATTGAGATCCCAGAAGAAGAAGAAAGACAAAGAGTAGCAGAAGATATATTGGAGCAAATTATAGCAGAGAACTTCCCCAATTTGGGGAAGGAAACAAGCATCAAAATCCAGGGGCCACAGAGAACCCCCCCCATCAAAATCAATAAAAAAGATCAACACTCCATCATCTAATAGTAAAACTTACAAGTCTCAAAGACAAAGACAAAATCCTGAAAGCAGCTTGGGACAAGAGGTCTGTAACCTACAACAGTAGATATATTAGACTGGCAGCAGACCTATCCACAGAGACCTGCCAGGCCAGAAAGGACTGGCATGATATATTCAGAGCATTAATGAGAAAAACATGCAGCCAAGAATACTATATCTAGCTAGGCTGTCATTGAGAATAGAAGGAGAAATAAAAAGCTTCCAGGACAAACAAAAACTGAAAGAATTTGCAAGCACCAAATGAGCCCTACAGGAAATATTGAAAGGGATCCTCTAAGCAGAGAGAGAGCCTAAAAGTGACATAGACCAGAAAGGAACAGAGACAATATACGGTAATAGTCCCCTTACAGGTAATACAATGGCACTAAAGTCATATCTTTCAATAGTTACCCTAAAAGTAAATGGGGTAAATGCCCCAATCACAAGACACATGGTATCAGAATGGATAAAAAAAAAAAAAAAACCCAAGACCCACTGATATGCTGTCTGCAAAAGACTAATTTTAGACCCAAAGATACCTCCAGATTTAAAGTGAGGGGGTGGAAAACAATTTACCATGCTAATGGACATCAAAAGAAAGCTGGGTGGCAATCTTTATATCAGACAAACAAGATTTTGAGATAAAGACTATAATAAGAGATGAAGAAGGACACTATATCACACTAAAAGGGCCTATCTGACAAGAAGATCTAACAATTTTTAATATCTATGCCTTAACATGGGAGTGGCCAATTATATAAACAAATTAATAACAAAATGAAAGAAACACATTGGCAATAATACAATAATAGTAAGGGACTTTAATAACACTCTCTCTAAAGTGGACAGATCAGTTAAGCAAAAGATCAACAAGGAAATAAAGGCTTTAAATGACACACTAGACCAGATGGACATCACAGATATATTCAGAACATTCTATCCCAAAGCAACAGAATACACATTCTTCTCTACTGCACATGGAACATTCTCTAGAATAGATCACATCCTGGGTCACAAATCAGGTCTCAGCCAGTACCAAAAGATTGGGATCATTTCCTGTCTATTTTCAGACCACAATGCTCTAAAGGTAGAACTCAATCACAAGAGGAAAGTTGGAATGAACTCAAATACATGGAGGCTAAAGAGCATCCTACTAAAGAATGAATGTGTCAACCAGGAAATTAAAGAAGAATTAAAAAAAAAAACTCGGGGGGAGGAGTCAAGATGGCGGAGAAGTAGCAGGCTGAGACGACATCGGGTAGCAGGAGATCAGCTAGATAGCTTATCTAACCATTGTGAACACCTACAAATCCAACGGGAAATCGAAGAGAAGAAGAGCAACAATTCCAGAAACAGAAAATCGATCACTTTCTGAAAGGTAGGACCTGCAGAGAAGTTAATCCAAAGCGACGGGAAGATAGACACCGGGGGGAGGGGCCGGCACCCGGCAAGCGGCGGAGCGACGGAGCACAAAATCGGGACTTTTAAAAGTCGGCTCCAGTGGGAGACCTCGCTCCAGAGGCTAAACTGGGGGGAAACCCAGGCGGGGTCAGCATAACCCCAGGTCCCGCGGGGTCACAGAAGGACTGGGGGTGTCTGAGTGCCGCAGAGCTCGCAGGTATTAGAGTGGGGAAGCCGGCTACAGCGACAAAGCCGAGGAGTGAGCTCTAAGCCCGGGGTTACCTTGTGCCGGTCGCAGGCTGGGTGGGCTCGGAGCGCAGCCGGAGGCTGCGAAGACGGAAGCGACATGGCGCTTTTCTCCAGCTCCAGCAATTGACTGCTTTCCTCGAGGCGCGACCGCAAGCCAGGGAGGCGGGGCTGTTGGGCGCTTTGCTCTGAGAGCGCACTGAGGAGCGGAACCCCAAGCTCTCGGCTCCTCCAGGCCGGAAACTGGGAGGCCAACATCTTCATTCCTGTCCTCCGGACTCTACGTAAAGTGGTCAGGGAACGAAAGCTCCTGAAAGCAAACCCGAGCGGATTCCTTAGCCCGGCCCCTGGCAAGGGCGGTGCAATTCCGCCTGCGACAAAGACACTTGAGAATCACTACAACAGGCCCCTCCCCCAGAAGATCAACAAGAAACCCATTCAAAACCAACTTCAGTCACCAAGAACAGCGGAATTCCACAGCAGGAGAAAGCAAATCTTATCTGGACAAAATGACAAGGCGGAAAAACTCACCTCAAAAAAAAGAACAAGAGGCCGTACCGAAGGCTGGAGACCTAATCAATACGGACATAGGTAACATGACAGCTCTAGAGTTCAGAATGACAATTCTCAAGGTTCTAGGCGGGCTCAAAAAAGGCATAGAAGATATTAGAGAAACCCTCTCCGGAGAGATAAAAGCCCTTTCTGGAGAAATAAAAGAACTAAAATCTAACCAAGTTGAAATCAAAAAAGCTATTCATGAGGTGCAATCAAAAATGGAAGCTCTCACTGCCAGGATAAATGAGGCAGAAGAAAGAATTAGTGACATAGAAGACCAAATGATAGAGAATAAAGAAGCTGAGCAAAAGAGAGACAAACAAATACTGGACCACGAGGAGAGAATTAGAGAGATAAGTGACACCATAAGACGACACAACATTAGAATAATTGGGATTCCAGAAGAAGAAGAAAGAGAGAGGGGAGCAGAAGGTATATTGGAGACAATTATTGGAGAGAATTTCCCTAATATGGCAAAGGGAACAAACATCAAAATCCAGGAAATGCTAAGAACGCCCCTCAAAATCAATAAAAATAGGTCCACACCTCGTCACCTGATAGTAAAATTTACAAGTCTTAGCGACAAAGAGAAAATCCTGAAAGCAGCGCGGGAAAAGAAGTCTGTAACATACAAGGGTAAAAACATTAGATTGGCAGCAGACCTATCCACAGAGACCTGGCAGGCCAGAAAGAACTGGCATGATATATTCAGAGCACTAAACGAGAAAAACATGCAGCCAAGAATACTATATCCGGCTAGGCTATCATTGAAAATAGAAGGAGAGATAAAGAGCTTCCAGGACAAACAAAAGCTGAAAGAATTTGCAAACACCAAACCAGCTCTACAGGAAATATTGAAAGGGGTCCTCTAAGCAAAGAGAGACCCTACAAGTAGTAGATCAGAAAGAAACAGAGACAATATACAGTAACAGCCACCTTACAGGCAATACAATGGCAATAAATTCATATCTCTCAATAGTTACCCTGAATGTTAATGGGCTAAATGCCCCAATCAAAAGACACAGAGTATCAGAATGGATAAAAAAACAAAACCCATCAATATGCTGCCTACAAGAAACTCATTTTAGACCCAAAGACACCTCCAGATTTAAAGTGAGGGGGTGGAAAACAATGTACCAAACTAATGGACATCAGAAGAAAGCTGGGGTGGCAATCCTTATATCAGATCAATTAGATTTTAAGCCAAACACTATAATAAGAGATGAAGAAGGACACTATATCATACTCAAAGGGTCTGTCCAACAAGAAGATCTAACAATCTTAAATATCTATGCCCCTAACATGGGAGCAGCCAACTATATAAACCAATTAATAACAAAATCAAAGAAATACATCGACAGTAATACAATAATAGCAGGGGACTTTAACACTCCCCTCACTGAAATGGACAGATCATCTAAGCAAAAGATCAACAAGGAAATAAAGGCCATAAATGACACACTGGACCAGATGGACATCACAGATATATTCAGAACATTCCATCCCAAAGCAACAGAGTATACATTCTTCTCTAGTGCACATGGAACATTCTCTAGAATAGATCACATCCTGGGTCACAAATCAGGTCTCAGCCGGTACCAAAAGATTGGGATCATTCCCTGTCTATTTTCAGACCACAATGCTCTGAAGCTAGAACTCAATCACAAGAGGAAATTTGGAAAGAATGCAAATACATGGAGACTAAACAGCATCCTTCTAAAGAATGAATGGGCCAACCAGGAAATCAAAGAAGAATTGAAAAAAGTCATGGAAACAAATGATAATGAAAACACAATGGTTCAAAATCTGTGGGACACAACAAAGGCAGTCCTGAGAGGAAAATATATAGCAGTGCAAGCCTTTCTCAAGAAACAAGAAAGGTCTCAAATACACAACCTAACCCTACACCTAAAGGAGCTGGAGAGAGAACAACAAAGAAAGCCTAAACCCAGCAGAAGAGAAATCATAAAGATCAGAGCAGAAATCAATGAAATAGAAACTAAAAAAACAATAGAACAAATCAACAAAACTAGGAGCTGGTTCTTTGAAAGAATTAATAAGATTGATAAGCCCCTGGCCAGACTTATCAAAAAGAAAAGAGAAAGGACGCAAATAAATAAAATCATGAATGAAAGAGGAGAGATCACCACCAACACCAAAGAAATACAACAATTATAAGAACATACTACGAGCAACTCTATGGCAACAAATTTGACAATCTGGAAGAAATGGATACATTTCTAGAGATGTATAAACTACCACAACTGAACCAGGAAGAAATAGATAACCTGAACAGACCCATAACCAGTAAGGAGATTGAAACAGTCATCAAAAATCTCCAAACAAACAAAAGTCCAGGACCAGACGGCTTCCCAGGGGAATTCTACCAAACATTTAAAGAAGAATTAATTCCTATTCTCCTGAAACTGTTCCAAAAAATAGAAATGGAAGGAAAACTTCCAAACTCATTCTATGAGGCCAGCATCACCTTGATCCCAAAACCAGACAAGGATCCCACCAAAAAAGAGAATTACAGACCCATATCCTTGATGAACACAGATGCGAAAATTCTCACCAAAATACTGGCCAATAGGATCCAACAGTACATTAAAAGGATTATTCACCACGACCAAGTGGGATTTATTCCAGGGCTGCAAGGTTGGTTCAACATCCGCAAATCCATCAATGTGATACAATACATTAATAAAAGAAAGAGTAAGAACCATATGATACTCTCAATAGATGCTGAAAAAGCATTTGACAAAGTGCAGCATCCCTTCCTGATTAAAACTCTTCAAAGTGTAGGGATAGAAGGCACATACCTCAATATTATCAAAGCCATCTATGAAAAACCCACCGCAAATATCATTCTCAATGGAGAAAAACTGAAAGCTTTTCTGCTAAGGTCAGGAACACGGCAGGGATGTCCGTTATCAACACTGCTGTTCAATATAGTACTAGAAGTCCTAGCCTCAGCAATCAGACAACAAAAAGAAATTAAAGGCATCCAAATCGGCAAAGAAGAAGTCAAACTATCACTCTTTGCAGATGATATGATACTATATGTGGAAAACCCAAAAGGCTCCACTCCAAAACTGCTCGAACTTATACAGGAATTCAGTAAAGTGTCAGGATATAAAGTCAATGCACAGAAATCAGTCGCATTTCTTTACACTAACAACAAGACAGAAGAAAGAGAAATTGAGGAGTCAGTCCCATTTACAATCGTACCCCAAACCATAAGATACCTAGGAATAAATCTAACCAAAGAGGCAAAGAATCTATACTCAGAAAACTATAAAGTACTCATGAAAGAAATTGAGGAAGACACAAAGAAATGGAAAAATATTCCATGCTCATGGATTGGAAGAACAAATATTGTGAAAATGTCTATTCTACCTAAAGCAATCTACACATTTAATGCAATCCCTATCAAAATCCCATCCATTTTTTTTTAAAGAAATAGAACAAATAATCCTAAAATTTATATGGAACCAGAAAAGACCTCGAATAGCCAAAGGAATATTGAAAAAGAAAGCCAAAGTCGGTGGCATCACAATTCCAGACTTCAAGCTCTATTACAAAGCTGTCATCATCAAGACAGTATGGTACTGGCACAAAAACAGACATATAGACCAATGGAACAGAATAGAGAGCCCAGAAATAGACCCTCAACTCTATGGTCAACTAATCTTCGACAAAGCAGGAAAGAATATCCAATGGAAAAAAGACAGCCTCTTCAACAAATGGTGCTGGGAAAATTGGACAGCCACATGCAGAAAAATGAAATTGGACTATCTCCTTACACCACACACGAAAATAGACTCAAAATGGATGAAGGACCTCAATGTGCGAAAGGAATCTATCAAAATCCTTGAGGACAATGCAGGAAGCAACCTCTTTGACCTCAACCGCAGCAACTTCTTCCTAGGAACATCGCCAAAGGCAACGGAAGCAAGGGCAAAAATGAACTATTGGGATTTCATCAAGATCAAAAGCTTTTGCACAGCAAAGGAAACAGTTAACAAAACCAAAAGACAACTGACAGAATGGGAGAAGATATTTGCAAACAACATCAGATAAAGGGCTAGTATCCAAAATCTATAAAGAGCTTATCAAACTCAATACCCAAAGAACAAATAATCCAGTCAAGAAATGGGCAGAGGACATGAACAGACATTTCTGCAAGGAAGACATCCAGATGGCCAACAGACACATGAAAAAATGCTCCACATCCCTCGGCATCAGGGAAATACAAATCAAAACCACAATGAGATACCACCTCACACCAGTCAGAATGGCTAAAATTAACAAGTCAAGAAATGACAGATGCTGGCGAGGTTGCGGAGAGAGGGGAACCCTCCTACACTGCTGGTGGGAATGCAAGCTGGTGCAACCACTCTGGAAAACAGTGTGGAGGTTCCTCAAAAAACTGAAAATAGAGCTACCCTACGACCCAGCAATTGCACTCCTGGGTATATATCCTAAAGATACAAACGTGGTGCTCCGAAGGGGCACGTGCACCCGAATGTTTATAGCAGCAATGTCCACAATAGCCAAACTGTGGAAAGAGCCTAGATGTCCATCAACAGATGAATGGATAAAGAAGAGGTGGTATATATACACAATGGAATACTATGCAGCCATCAAAAGACAAGAAATCTTGCCATTTGCGACGACGTGGATGGAACTAGAGGGTATCATGCTTAGCGAAATAAGTCAATCGGAGAAAGACAACTATCATATGATCTCTTTGATATGAGGAAGTGGAGATGCAAGGCGGGGGGGTTGGGGGGAGGTAGGAAAAGAAAAAATGAAAAGATGGGATTGGGAGGGAGACAAACCATAAAAGACTCAATCTCAAGAAACAGACTGAGGGTTGCGTGGGGGAGGGGGGACGGGAGAGGGTGGTAGGGAAATGGACATTGGGGAGGGTATGGGCTATGATGAGTGCTGTGAAATGTGTAAACCTGACGATTCACAGACCTGTACCCCTGGGGATAAAAATACATTATATGTTTATTAAAATAAAAAAATTTAAAAAAAAATAAAATAAAAAAGTGCTTAGGGGCAAAAAAAAAAACTCATGGAAACAAATGAAAATGAAAACACAATTGTTCAAAGTCTTTGTGATGCAGCAAAGGTGGTTCTGAGAGAAAAATATATAGTGATACAAGCGTTTTTCAAGAAACAAGAAAGGTCTCCAATACACAACCTAACCGTAAACCTAAAGGTGCTGGAGAAAGAACAGCAAATACACCCTAAACCGAGCAGGAGAAGAGAAATAATATAGAGCAGAGCACGAATCAATGAAATAGAAACCAAAAGAACAGCAGAATGGATCAATGAAACTAGGAGCTGGTTCTTTGAAGAACTAATAAGATTGATAACCCCCTGGCCAGACTTATCAAAAAGAAAAGAGAAAGGACCTAAATTAATAAAATCAAGAATAAAAGAGGAGAGATCACAACCAACACCAAAGAAATACTATTATAAGAACATGTTGCAAGCAACTATATACCAGCAAATTTGACAATCTGGAAGAAATGGATGCATTCCTAGAGACAGATAAACTACCAAAACTGAACCAGGAAGAAATAGAAAACCTGAACAGACCCATAACCAATAAGGAGATTGAAACAGTCATCAAAAATCTCCCAACAAACAAGAGCCCAGGGCCCAATGTCTTCCCTGGGGAATTCTACCAAACATTTAAAGAGGAATTAATACCTATTCTCCTGAAACTGTTCCAAAAAATAGAAATGGAAGGAAAACTTCCAAACTCATTTTATGAGGCCAGGATTACCTTGATCTCCAAACCAGACAAAGACTTCATCAAAAAGGAGAATTACAGACCAATACCCCTGATGAACATGGATGCAAAAATTCTCACCAAAATACTAGCCAATAGAATCCAACAGTACATTAAGACCACGACAAGACAGTATATTATTCACCACAACCAAGTGGGATTTATTCCTGGGCTGCAAAGAACATCTGCAAAGAAATCAATGCAATACAATACATTAATAAAAAAAAGAACAAGAACCATATGATACTCTCAATGGATGCTGAAAAACATTTGACAAAGTACAGCATCCTCTCTTGATCAAACTCTCATAGTGTAGGGATAGAGAGTACATACCTCAATATCATCAAACCCATCTATGAAAAACCCACAGTGAATATCATTCCATTGAGAAAAACTGAGACCTTTTCCCCTAAGGTCAGGAACATGGAGGGAGGTCCACTATCACCACTGCTATTCAATATGGTACTAGAAGCCCTAACCTCAGCAGTCAGACAACAAAAAATAAATAAAAGGCATCTGAATTGGCAAAGAAGTCAAACTCTCACTCTTTGCAGATGATATGATACTTTATGTGGAAAACCAAAAGACTCCACTCCAAAACTTCTAGAACTCATACAGGAATTCAGTAGTGTCAGGATATAAAATCAAAGCACAGAAATCAGTTGCATTTCTATACACCAACAAGACAGAAAAAAGAGAAAAAAAAAAAAAGAGTCGATCCCACTTACAATTGCACCCAAAACCGTAAGATACCTAGGAATAAATCTAACCAAAAAGGCAAAGAATTGTACTCAGAAAACTATGGAATACTCATGAAAGAAATTGAGGAAGACATAAAGAAATGGAAAAGCGTTCCATGCTCATGGATTGGAAAATGTCTATGCTACCTAGAGCAATCTTACATTTAACGCAATCCCTATCAAAATACCATCAATTTTTTTCAAAGAAATGGAACAAATAATCCTAAAGTTTATATGGAACCAGAAAAGACCCTGAATAGCCAGAGGAATGTTGAAAAAGAAAACCAAAGGTAGCGGTATCAGAATTCCAGACTTCAAGGTCTATTACAAAGCTGTAATCTTCAAGACAATATGGTACTGGCACAAAAACAGACACATAGATCAATGGGACAGACCAGAGAGCCCAGAAATGGACCCTCAACTCTATGGTCAACTAATCTTCAACAAAGCAGGAAAGACTGTCCAATGGAAAAAGGAAAGTCTCTTCAACAAATAATCTTGGGAAAATCGGACAGCCACATGCAGAAGAATGAAACTGGACCATTTCCTTATACCACACACAAAAATAGACTCAGAATGGATGAAAAACCTCAGTGTGAGACAGGAATCCATCAAAATCCTTGAGGAGAACACAGGCAGTAACCTTTTCGATCTCAGCCACAGAAATTTCTTCCTAGAAGCATTGTCAAAGGCAAGGAAGCAAGGGCGAAATGAACTATTGGGACTTCATCAAGATAAAAAGCTTTTTGCACAGCCAAGGAAACAGTCAAAAAACTGAAAGATAACCAATAGAATGGGAGAGGATATTTGCAAATGACATATCAGATAAAGGGCTAGTAACTAAAATCTATAAAGAATTTACCAACTCAACACCCAAAGAACAAATAATCCAATCAAGAAATGGGCAGAAGACATGAACATACATTTCTGCAAAGAAGACATCAGATGGCCAACAGACATGTGAAAAAGTGCTCAACATCACTCAGCATTAGGGAAATACAAATCAAAACCACATGCGATACCACCTTACAGAAGTCAGAATGACTAAAATTAACAAGTCAGGAAATGACAGGTGTTGGCGAGGGTGTGGAGACAAGGGACCCTTACTGCTCTGTTGGTGGGAATGCAAGCTGGTGCAGCCACTCTAGAAAACAGCATGGAGGTTCCTCAAAAAGTTGAAAATGGAGCTACCCTACGACCCAGCAATTGCACTACCGGTATTTACCCTAAAAATACAAACATAGTGCTCTGAAGGGGCACATGCACCCAAATGTTTATAGCAGCAATGTCCCCAATAGCCAAACTATGGAAAGAACCTAGATGTCCATCAACAGATGAATGGATAAAGAAGAGTGATATATATATATACAATGGAATATTATGCAGTCATCAAAAAACCCATTAAATCTTGCTATTTGCAATGACATGGATCAAACTAGAGGCTATTATGCTAAACAAAATAAGTCAATCAGAGAAAGACAATTATTGTACGATCTCACTGATACGAGGGATTTGAGAAACAAGGCAGAGGATCACAAGGGAAGGCAGGGAAAATTGAAACAAGATGAAATCAGAGAAGGAGAAAAACCATAAGAAACTCTCAGGAAACAAACTGAAGGTTGCTGGAGGGGAGGGGGTGTGGAAGGGTTGGGGTGGCTGGGTAATAGGCATTGGGGAGGGTATATGCTGTGGTGAGTTCCTGAATTGTGTAAGACTGATGAATCACAGACCTGTACCCCTGAAACAAATACATTATATGCTAATTTAAAAAATGAAGTAACCTACAGATCATATTATTAGAGTCCACAAAATATTAAAGCCCAATATTTGGAAAATCAACATTTTGCTTAAGTCATATGCATGTATGAGATGACCCTATGGATAGGTGCATATAAAGTAATAAAAGATAAGGCAAGTTTTAAACTTCTGACCAGAGTGGATACTTTCATATTTCAAAAACTTTCAAGTATTCAGTTTTTTGATAAGTGTACCATGGTTATATAAAATGTTAACATTTGCGTGAAAGATATACAGGAATTCTCTGTACTTGAGAGACTTATAAATCTCACAATATTTCAAAATGAAACATTCTAAAAACGTTCAGTCTCAAAATACATTAGAAACATTTATTTGAAGTTTTATTGGTATTATACCTAATATACTAATATTATATATAGAAAGAGTGAAAAAGTTAGTTTGAATATGACTGTTGTTTTAAGCCATTTATATTCAGGCTTATCAACTTTACTTCCAGTTGGTCTATATCACCTCCTAACCTAGAAACACGGTTAGGTTACAGTAAATATTTAAAATAAATAGCAGAAGCATTGAGATATTAAGCATTCAGGAAATGTATCAGGAAATGGTAAAGTTCCACAACCTTTTAGCACCTATGCCAGGCTGCCTTAGAGAAAGCATATACAGCATTCATGAACAGTGGTCTACAGCTTTGAGAGGCAAGTGTGAAAGGAAGTATTGACCCTAGTGATTCATTAAAATGTTAAAAAAGAAAAAACCTCATTCAGCTTTCCTCATAATGCAAGTTTTTTTCTACCTTCTTTTTCACAATTAAAACTATCACCATTTTTCCAGATGTTCAAGAGAAAAAAATTAATTGACATAGAAATGTAAGATTTTTGTTGCTGATTTTAGGTTTGTACTTATATTCAAGCCGTCCTTTCCATCAAACCTTCTAATCCAGCATGCTCTTGATCTGAACTGCCTGGTGCCTGCTTCCCCATAGTCTCTACCTTTTATTATTATATAATTCATTCCATGAAACACCAACAGTTTTTTCTAGTGCACAGCAATATCTCTGGACCTGTCCTGATGCACTCCTCTCACTCCACATATTCAAAGATTTTAAGGTTTAATACTGAGCTCCAGTATTCATTCTATTCAGCTCAATAAATCAAAAGCACATTTTACTACAGGCTGTGGACTAAAAATTATTATTCGCAAAGAATTAAGGCCAAATGCCTGCACTTGTCAAAACAGTGGGGGAATTGACCACCCAGCATTGTATTCATTTCTACTGTCCAAATTTAGTCCATTTTAAGAAAAATGGACTCTGAGCTCTCTAGATGTGCTCTCCACACCTCTTCTCTCTTCACTTAAAATGCCTACCCTTTCCCCATTTCTGTCTTTCCAGTTATCCATAAAGATCTATTTGAAGGACCTTTATTGCGATTTTTTTTCTAAACCATACGGCAACAAATGATCTCCCCATTTGCTTTTTTTTTTTTTTTTAAGATTTTATTTATTTACTTCACAGATAGAGATAGCAAGTAGGCAGAGAGGCAGGCAGAGAGAGAGGAGGAAGCAGGCTCCCCGCTGAGCAGAGAGCCCGATGTGGGGCTCGATCCCAGAACCCTGGGATCATGACCCGAGCCGAAGGCAGAGGCTTTAACCCACTGAGCCACCCAGGTGCCCCTCTCCCCATTTGCTTTTAAAGAATATTTATTTATACAAGTTGAAGGATATGAAGCATTTAAAAAATGAAGAGATTTGATTACATAACAATTTCAGTTTCTATAGATCAGAGGCTGCAGAAACAAGTTTAGTAAGTTTTGGAATTGTTTAGATGTGGAGAAGCCTCTGGTACATGTTTAGCACATTCTATTTAATATTAATATAAGAAAAGAAGGCTGAGAATAAAGAAAAAATATTACCTGTAGTAGTACTGAAACTAAGTTAGAAAATGTAGCTTAACTTAAGGGAAAAAAAGGCCAACTAACTGAATCAAAGAACTGGCAAATTTACTCCATCATTCCTCAGCAGCACTAAACTGCAACCCTACTCATGGGGCCTGCACAGGTAAGATTTAGGGCAGGGCCCTAGGGTGGGCTGGGTTTCTGTCTGTAGAAAAATTCCTTTGGAAATGTATTACACAATCCATGGGTCTATGTGGGTATAGTGATACATTGATAAGGTTTAGAACAGAGAAAAGGTATATGATTTTTTTCTTATTATATATTTAGTACAGGTGAAGTTTCGTCATGGTTTCAGACATCATCTTTCCTGTTCAGATCCAGGAACTATGTCTCTATGTTTATTGTCAAAGGCATGATTCTTGGCAAATTTTATATCTCCCACCTTGAGAAAAAGGTAATACTGTATTATTCACAAGATATGGTCTCTTCAGAATCTGTTTGTATTGAAATGATATGGGTTGTCTTGCCTCTGCAGTTACCTAATAGTACTTATTTAATGCTGCTTATGGGATTACTCATGATGCTGTGTCGTCCAACTTGCTGTCTGTGAACATAATTCTCAAGAATTATTCCTGTGTTTTGTTAATGAGGACCACACACACGAGATTTAGAGTATGTAGGAAAATGTGAACAATTGCCCCCCCCTTATTAAATTCACTGTTGGGAATTTTATATTGTAAACCTAAAAGGGATCATTGTCCATGTCCTCCCTTGAACTCCTTGTGATATAATCACTGACCTCTTAGAGTGTTATTTCTTTCAATGTTGACCTCCCCTTGCCTCTCACACATTGCCACCAAGAAGGAGGATAGGGGAGGAGCTGGGAACAGAGAGAGTATAGCAGTCACGTTTGTACAAAGATGTCCATTTCCATCTCCAGCTCCATTTAAGACCAACTTCCTGAGAACGTAACTTCGGGCTTTATCCCGTTGAGAAGCAAGAGAGGACATGGATCAGAAAGACTCACAGACAATGTAGAACAATTGTCTTGAAAGCCCTCAGAGCAGATAGGTGCAGCTATCCATGGAGGTTTGCCTGATGGGTGTGCTGGAGCCTGCAGCACAATGACTATGGGGCAAAGGATGCCTTCCAGCATTCCCATCTCTTGTGTGCTGAGGACCAGAGGTGGTACCCTGAAGGAAACACAGATAGGTGAGACTACATGCAAGAACATGGATGTATGGCTCAAACTTTTAGGGTCAGTGGGCATCCATAGAGGATCCAGAGCCCTAAACTGGTTCTGTGTCTAAATCTAACAAGAGTGGGTCACCCCAAATACATGCACTAGCACCATTCTGACTGAATCTTTCCTACTAAAGAAATAGTTCTCTAGAGAGTCAGAGAGTGAAACCTCAAAAAGGAGAAGGGACTAGCCGATGGGAATCCTGTTCTAGGCTGGGGGTGCCCCTTCTGGAAAGCTCTGGTGACCTGACAGATTCTAGCACTGAAGGAAGAGGGACTTGGAGAATTTTGAAGAAGGCACTCCAAAGGACGGGCAGTGTCAGTGTGATGAAGAAACGGAAGGAAAGCAGCCTTTCCCCTAAGTGGTAACAAAAGAAGTTGAGGCAAGCCTAATAGTGTATCCTTTTTATTTTTACCCATTGTTTAAATGATCTCATTTTCCCTGAGGCAGAGTGAAGGTTAGGGAAAGAACTGAAGAGAATTTAAGAAAAATCTCTCTTTACGGAAGCCCAAGAAATGTGGGGAAACTGTTTGATCCTAGCAGTAGAAATAGCTGCCTTTTAAACCCCTGCTCTTTTCTGGTTGTCTTATAAATGATGTCTAAGAAAGCGGCTTACTTAAATTATAATTTTTAACTCTCTCACTAGGGTTTGAAGGTACAAGTACCTAAGTTACGCATATTCACCTGCCATGTTACCAGAGAGTGTGGCTCACATAAAAGGTAGCTAATTAAAGCCCACCTGGACCAGGCTAAATCCTTCTTCTTCCTTGCTTTGAGTAACTTCGGTCTGATGACTGATTTCAGCCACAAACCTCCACTGGCTTGGGAGGTGGGTAGCCTTCAGACTGAAGTTTGGAGCTTTGTCATGCTTTCCTGATGCATAGTCTTCTCTCCCTTTCCCTGTTTGGTGTCTGTGCCACAGAACCCGTAAACAGGGATTTACATAGGTTCTATTACTTCCTAGGGAACAAATCACGGACCATGAAAGTGAAATGCCCGATACTATTTAAATATATAAATATGCACAGCAGCTCAGTGTGCTTTTCACAGTATTAACAACATGTTGTTAAGCCATGATGCTGCCAAAAGGACCTGATATTTCAAAACAGAAAACGTCAGTGTTCAAAAAAGAGGGGGAGTAGCTTTAAGTTATGTCCATGATTCCTTTGTGTATATGCTGTCTGCTTTATTGCCTAAAGCAGATTAAAGAATATGTCAAAAAGAACAAAATCCTGGATTAGCCCAACCCAGGTCTTTTGCCCCAACATATGGCCTTTGTGGTTCTGTTTCCTCATCAGCAAAGTGCATGTCATTATTAATACCCAGCACGATTTAGAGGGTTGAGTGAGGTTAATTAATTTAAAGCACATAGGTCACAGTTTGAGCCATTATAGGGTGTCAATAAACACTTAGCAGGGGTGCTTGTGTGGCTCAGTCAGTTAAGCATCTGCCTCTGGCCCAGGTCATGGTCCCGGGGTCCTGGGATCAAGACTTATGTTGGGCTCCCTGCTCAGCGGGGAGCCTGCTTCTCCCTCTCCCTCTGCTGCTCTCCCTACTTGTGCTCTCTTTCTCTCTCTGTCAAATAAACAAATACAATCTTAAAAAAAACTAAAAAGTAAACACTTAGCATTGGTGTTAGCAATCTTTACTTTGATTTGGATGATGGAATGATAATATATATAACTTGTATATCCAGGGATTAATATTAAAAGCTAATTATTATAAAACAGTCCAAAGTGCTAAAAGAAATTGAAAGTAAAGTAGTAAAATTGTCACTTACATTAACCTGTGTTTATTTGACATCAGCCAAGTAGCTATTTCAGTCAGTTTAATTCAGGGGGTTCTCCAACTATGGTTCCTGGGCCAAATCATCAGTATCACCTGGATAATGAGTTAGAAATGCACATTCTACAGACCCATTCCAGGCCCACTGAGAACCACTGATGTAATGTATTTAGGGGGAAAGCAACCGAAGCATTTTATTTAGGATCATGCAGGGAAAAAAAGAAATCTGATCTCGATAAGTACTTTTTTTTTTTTTTTTTTTACTTTTAAATGTTTCTTCTTGTAGAAATCAGATCTAACTATGTAGTTTCAAATAAAGTTGCAAGTTTTTTTTTCACAATGTGTTTCCTGTTTTGTGGTCTTTGTTTAGGGAAATGTGCATCCCTGAACCCAGATAGAAACATAGGATTAGCCTGTTTTCTAACTATGTCTCTCTCCTCACCCCATTCTCCCTGGACGCCTAGTCGCCTCTCCTGACTCACAGAACTCTTTTCCCTGGAACCCTTAGCCTATTATGCTCTACCCTTCTATCCAAATATGCTGACCAATACAGTCCTCTTCTTTTTCCCAGTCTAACAGCCAGAGCCTTCATATCTACCACAGAGCCCAGAGAAGCTCCCAAAGATGAAGTCTCCATGAGGAATGGTTCTTTGTCTTAGGAATGGTGGTTCTGTATCCATGTTGTGTCTTTTGCCCAGATCAATATTTCTTCATATTTTCACATCTTCACTCCGTCTCTTCAGTAGAGTCTCTGCTCAGATATTGTTTCTTCAGGAGTCCTTCTCTGACTTCTCCATTATAAAAAGCCACTCCCTTCCCTTCAGGAACTTTCAAACCCATCCCTCTGCTTTATTGGTTTTTAAATTAATTATCTCTATATTATATAATACTTTTTATTGGCTGCCTCTGTCATTTGATTGTAAGCAGGTCTTTTCTCCAAATCAGCACATGCCACATCACAGGCATACAGTGATCACCACCAGCATTCAAATTTAAAACTCTGAAATGTCATTTTCTGCAATAATGCCTACCAGGAATTTGGCAAAGCACTGGATAGAAAGAATACTAGGATACACTCCCTGCATTGGAAGAGTGTGCACCCAAATGGTTATCAGTATAGTAAGAGAAGAGCATACCCAGTGGCATGTGTATGGAAAGGCCAACTTCACAGATTGGTGGAGGTTTTTAAGAGAGAATGATAAAAAGCTGCATCTATTTAAAAACTGGTAAATATGATTTCAAAAGGCAGTAAACAGTTACATGTTCTATCAATATTAAAAATACCGTGCTTGCTTCAAATTAGTTCAGATCACATTTCCAAGACAAAAATACATATGTCTCATTTATCCTTTGTTTTAAATAAAAAGTTCATCGAGTTAAAAGTATTCCCAAATATGTCTTAGAAGTGTTTCTAGTCAGAGTCCATTAACAGCCTCACAAACTTCCAACACAAACCGGAAAGCCTTTGGACTACTCCCTCTCCTTCAGTTCCGACATGCACACTATCTTTAAATTATATCCATCCTACCTCTTATGTTTACCAAACGTATTTCCTCCGTTCCATTCTCATTGTCAGTACCTTCTCTTCAGCTCTCATAATTCCTTTCTAGAAAATTATAACAACATCCTAATTGCTTTCGCTAAATGTAGTTTTCATTTCCTTCAAACATCCACGGAATGACATCAGTGTGTGCTCTTTAAGCAAAAGGAATCGGATCACATTTCTCTCTTAAACCCTTTATCACTCTTTCCATCCCTTGAATAAACATACAGCCCAGTTTGTCCAAAGGTAGACAGTCCAGCGGTTACTCCTCTGTCCAGCTGTGATTATCCGTAGTGCCCACCTTTGCTCTCTCAAGTGCCTTGTTTGAATAATAACTTATATGGTTACTCTTTTTCATTGCCTTTATTATTTAATTTTAATTCTATCCCTTTACCTACAAAATCTTCATTCGTGATATATCCTGCTATTAAGACAGGCAAGATTGATCCCACACCCTGGTTTCCCTGCTGTAAAATCTGAGTGCATCAAAATCATGGATTGTGTCTTAATCATGTTTGTACCTCTAATATTCAGCACCACGCCTGGCACTGAACAGTCACTTCATGACGATTTTAGGATTTTGAAGAGTTGTATTTAAAATTAAAGTTTTTGTTACTAATGATATTCTGTGTGTACCATACTTGGATTGTTAGGTATAGACATATAGTTTTTGATATTCTTTTTTTTTTTAAGATTTTATTTATTTATTTGACAGACAGAGATCACAAGTAGGCAGAGAGGCAGGCAGAGAGAGAGGAGGAAGCAGGCTCCCTGCGGAGCAGAGAGCCCGATACGGGGCTCGATCCCAGGACCCTGGGATCATGACCTGAGCCCAAGGCAGAGGCTTTAACCCGCTGAGCCACCCAGGCGCCCCAAGTTTTTGATATTCTTTTAGAACATGTTCGCTTACTCCTTCAGCAAACTGTTACTGACCATCTGACGTGTACTAATTGAGCAATGTCCTGGCCTTACATGGAACCAGAGAAACTGAAAACAAAAAACATAACCACATAAGGGCGTAAGTGTTATAAGAAGATGCTGGAATTAGATCCCATGTACTGTGAAGGCACAAAAGAGGACATGATCAAGTCTCAGGGTGCTGGGAGAGCAGTTTTATGAGAGAAATGGCTCTTGAGCTGAGTCCTGGAGGATGAGCCGTTGTCTGACAGACAGTTTGGGGGAGGCTATTCCAGGCCTGAGCATGAAGATGTGCAGTAGATCTGCACATTCAGGGAGGTGTTACTCTTTAGCAGAACTGGAATAAGACGTAAAAGGAGCCATAGATGGGGCCAGACAGGTACACAGAGACCGAGCCTGGGGAGGATTACGGGCCAGTCCCTGTTAACAAGGATGAGGGAAGGGCACGAGCAGTATAGAAAATCAGAATGCTCAGTCGGATTGCAAGAATTGAAGGAGAGAGGTACTTACTCTTAGGTAACAGGTTATTTCAGATATCCAGAAAAGAAAAATAGTATGTGAATTTATTTAAATTTTTAAAAATATTTTACTTATTTAGTTGAGAGAGAATGAGAGAGAGAGAGAGAGAGCATAAGGGAGAGGCAGAGAAGATACTCCACTGAACAGGAAGCCTGATGCAGGGTTTGATCCCAGGACCCTGAGATCAAGACTTGAACCACTCAGGAGCCCCTAGTGTGTGAATTTAGACTCCACTATGGAAAAGAGGAGGAGATCAGCGATGGGCAAAATATTAAGGAAGCAGATTTGAAGGGCTTGTTGATTGGACAGGTAGAGAGAAGGAAGATATGACCAAAGGATAAATTACAGTTTTCTGTTTTGGCTAATTTAGTTTGGTGTTGCCATTTGCCAAAAATGAGCATTAGAATGAGCAGTGAGTTTTTGAGGACTAATGAATAGTGGGGGTAAAAGGGTCTATAAAGAAGATTATGAAGAAATGGAGAAGTAGGAAAGTAATCAGAAAAGAACCATGTCGTAGAACTTTAGGACTGGAGGATTTTAAACTATGGAGGATTATCAATTTAATAATTATCAATTATTAAAAAAGGCTACATACCAGCCTAGGAGTGTAAGGACTGAAAACAGTAAGAAATATATTCAGATATAGATACCTGAGTTTAATAATGCCTTTGGCAAAACAATGGCATAATGCGTAAAATTTTATTCAGTTACACACAGATTTATTCAGTTCTTCTGAAGTTTCAGGTTCCAGATTAGGATCCATGAATACTGACATGAATGGGACCAAGCTCTGCCTCCGGGACTCATTGTCCAGAGGATGTCAAACATGTAAGCCAAGGTAGCCACTTTATTGACCAACCTCACCTTGTCTGAATATAAATGTGAAGCTTTCTTTTTTTTTTTATTGTGTTTAGCCATATGATGTTCACTTCCTCTTTCCAATCCCTTAATAGAATCTGGATAGAAATAATATTTTTTTCTGACAAATTTCAGTTATTCAGTTATTTAGTCCAGGAGATGTTAAAGCTTTAATACCATAACCAGTTCAAAACTTCCTCTTCCTCCACAGTATGCCAGACCTATGGCTCAAAATCTGAGGTGAGAAGAAATAAATACTCTCATTTCACGTCCTAAAAGAGATTTCTGACAGCCACAGTTGGTGATAATATTGAATTTAACTATAATTGCAACAATGTTAAATATTCTTTTTTTTTTTCCTTGAGAGAGAGAGAGAGAATGAGTGGGGGAGAGTTAGAGAGAGAAGGAGAGAGAGAATCTTAAGCAGGCTCCATGCTCAGCGCAGAGCCAAACGCAGGGCTCGTTCTAATGACCCTTAGATCATGACCTGAGCCTAAATCAAGAGTCATATGTTTAACCGACTAAACCATTCAGGCATCCCAACATTAGCTATTCTAAAAATGGGCGGGTTTATGTTACCTGAAGTATTATAAAACTTTCCTATGGTGTGTAAATTTTTAAGGTTGGTTGATAAACTGGGCTGCAGTGCTCTGAGTTCTAAAAGCATAATATACTGGAGAGTCAATGTCAATTGGTTATGGGGCTTGAAAAATTTAAAAAAAAAAGGTGTTTGGGGAGGGGTGCCGAGTTACTTCTTAAACCTGAGTGATGACACCTTCAAGAAAGTCTTGAGCCAATAGTAATCTTATGTGGAGTCATTACTCTGGGGAGAAAAATACTACTTTAACCACTTGCAATATCATCCTTGTGAACATTCCATATTTCCCAAGAATGCTGCTGAAGTGGCCATTTGTCATTTTGATCACTTAAAAATCTAACATTATGAATTCAATGCTTTACTGCTAGTTCCTCTGAATTCAGCATACTCCCTAGGTAGAAACTGTCTGGCACTTTGTCCTGTGGGAATTTCTTATATTTTAAGTAAACATTAAGTGTTAATGCATGTCAAATCTTGTCTTGCCACTTTGAGATTTTTAACACATGCTAACTCTGAAAGTTAAAATGTTAAATCAGGTGAAAAACAATGCAATAAATTAAAAATCAAAATCTCAAAGCAGTAGAGACCTAGTTTAAGAATTTCAGAAGTTTGGGGCACCTCGGTGGCTCAGTGGGTTAAAGCGTCTGCCTTCAGCTCAGATCATAATCCCAGGGTCCTGGGATGGAGCCCTACATCGGGCTCTCTGCTCGGCGGGGAGCCTGCTTCCCCCTCTCTCTGCCTGCCTCTCTGCCTACTTGTGATCTTTGTCAGATAAATAAACAAAATCTTAAAAAAAAAGAAAAAAAGAATTTCAAAAGTTCAAATGCTTTGCCAATAAACAATAAAGAGTAATTTGTTCTTTTAAAGAACAACAACAAAGAATGTGCAAGACAACTGAATTATTTAAGCTATCGCTCTATTAAATTACCGAAATGAGTTAAAAAAACACAAGATATGCATATTAATAGACACGGCTGTTTCTGAAGGAGGATGAGTCAAAATTTCTCAACAATTGATACCAAACAAAATGTTTGTTCAGACACAAATGAGAATTTAATTTGGTGTTCTTAATTAAAATCATGTATTCTAATTTAGATTGCCAATTAAAAAATCAAATGGATCTACTGTGAGATTGGCCATTTAAGGAACTAATATAGGTGATGAAAATTGTGGCTGTTGCTATGAATTCCTAATGATTACTAAATTGACTGTAAATACTTGTACACGCATATATATACGTACATATACATGTATATATAATGAATGCTATATACTAAATGAATTAAAAACATAACTATGCATTAGTAGGAAAGAAACTCAAGCTTTTCACAGATTTTAAGTGAAACATTTGTGAAATGAGCAAAGAGGAGAAGCAAGAGGTAGAGAAGGAGCTGGAGATGGAAGAAAGGGAGGAAGGGGAGAAGAGATACGGAAAGTACCCCTTGGGTAAACAGTGTGATAAATTGGTGAATTCTGAAGATCTTATGTAGTAAAGAAGTGACTTTTGTTGGCAGCTAGAGGTTTGACTTCTTTCTTCCTTTTCTTTCTCTTTCTCTCTTTCTCCCCCTCCCCCTCCTCCTCCCTCTCCCCCCCCTCCACCTCCTCCTCCTCCTCCTCCTCCTCTTCTTCTTCTTCCTCCTTCTCCTCCTCCTCCTCCTCTTTCTCCTCCTCTTCCTCATCTTCTTCTTCTTGTTTGGTAAAGATTTATTTATTTATCTTAGAGAGAGAGAGAGAGTGCAGGGGGAAGGGGCAGAACAGAGGGAGAGCGTATCAAGAAGACTCCACGCTAAGCCCAGAGCCTCATGTGGGGCTCAATCTCATGACTCTGGGATCACGACCTTAGCCAAAACCAAGAGTCAGACACTTACCTGACTGTGCCAGCTTGGCATCCCTTGACTTGTTCTTTCTTGTAATGGCTATATTAAGTATCAGCTAGGATAGGGTTACATTAATAGAAAAAGCACAGGAATTGAAGGCAGGAAATCTGGTTGAAATCTGCGACCAGCACTAAAGCTCTAAGGATTCTGTTTCTTCATGCTCCAAGTAAAAAGGAGAAAGTGACTAATGATTTACATCTTAAAAGTCAATGTGAGGATTAAATGCTCTATGAAGCCATGAGCATATTACCTGCTGTGGGTTCATGTTCAAGAAATATTATCTCTTTTCTTTTTCACTATAGGAGGTGGTGGGTTCTTAATCTTTGTACATTTTCTTGTTTGTTTTACATACAGGTAAGGGAAGCCAAGACACTATCTTGAGTTATTTGTAAATTTGTGACTTAGAGAAAACATGTTTTCAATCAAATTATCTTTGTCCACTGAGTGTGCTATACTAGATAGTGAGAGGGTTAGTTTGTGGAATTTGGTGTGACAATAGTAAAACAGAATTTTATACATCCGTAAGTTTAAGCAGAATTTCCACTGTACTCATATCTTTCTAATTTAAATATTTAATTTTAATTATGGAAGTACAGACTAAAATTTATTTTTTGGGGCCTTATTGAAAAAACTATAAAAATAACATTGAAAAAACATACTAGAAATATTATTGTACATTTGATTAATTAATGTTTATTATTAATATTTTAGGTATTGAATAAGACTAGTAGTCTGAAAGTTTTGTCTATTCATTCTGGTTTTTATGTTTTTCTCAAAGATTTTATTTATTTATTTGACAGAGAGAGAGAAAGCACGCACACCCACAAGCAGGGGGAGCAGCAGGGAGAGGGAGAGGGAGAAACAGGCTCCCTGATGAGAAAGGAGCCCGATGTGGGGCTCTATCCCAGGATCGTGGGATCATGACTTGAGTAGAAGGCAGGCGCTTAACTAGCCACCTAGACACCCTGTTCTTTATGTTTTTAAGATAAATTTTTTCTAAGCTATTCTACAATTTTACTTTTATTAGTTCAGACTAATAAAACTTTAAAACTAATAAAACTTAACTTTCTTTTATCCAAATCTCTGAGTATATCATAAAGATTTAGTTAGGAAGACAGACTCAATAATAGATTATTCAACAAAGATAACTTAGTGTAAGAATTGGTTACATTGTATCAAAGGACAGAAAAATGATATAATGGGATAACTAAGTACAAGAAACAGGTGTCACCCATACAACTGGGGCAATGAGGGCCAAAGTTCAGGTTATCAGAACCTAAACTCTCAGAGCAGGATTCCTGTCAAGCTGGCATTCACACTCCTGAGGAGAGGGTTGCCACCAGGCTCAAGCTGGCATCTCAGGAGCTCAGAGCAGCAATCAGACCCCTGAGGACATCTGACCCAAGAGGAAGGGGCACTGCCAGGATGGGTGGTGCTGATAACTCAGAAGCCCCGGGGAAGAGTCCCACGTGGTTCGACTCAGACATCTAAAGAGAGAGCATGGCCCTCCTGGCCCTGGAAACCCTGAGGGCAGCAACAGGTTTGTTACTGGAAATGTAGAAAGCAGCTAGAGGAAGGATGAGTGGAATTTGAAGGCATGAAGGCGATGAGTGGAGTCCCGGGATACCAACAACAGCCAGAAGTAAGGATCCAGTCCTATCTCCCCTGTCTTCCACCACGTCTCTAAAGTCCTCAGTTGGTAGCATCTAATAGAAGGCAAAGGAACATGGTTTGTGGATCCTAGCCTCAGCACCAGTGAGGAAAGAAAAGAAAAAGTCACCTGGACTGAGGGGCAGTGGCTTTGTGACTGGCACAGTGCCATTTCATAGGCTGAGCAAAATCTTGCTCATTAGTTTTGTTCAGCAAATTCACTTACGTATCAACTTGTGTTTATTTTGTGATAATCCATCAATAAATCCATCAATAAGGAATTGGACATTTGGTGTTTATGAAAAGCATATTAATGTTTTTGGTTACAATCTAGTAAATTTTTAGTTCAATGTTAAATGTCTTGATTTAAATACAATCAGAGAATTGTGGAGTTATCATCATCTGTTCAGTTGATTACCTAAATATGAGAATGTAGTTGAAAAGCTGAATTCTGGCAAATTATTACTTCTTTTTATTAACACTTTAAATATTCATTGATAAGATACATTTTCTACTTTAGGGCTTTAAACATTGAATAATAGTCCATTATTGTTATTGTCCTCGTCGTTGTCCTTGTCGTCGTCATCATCATCATCATCATCATATCTACTGCATTAACACCCTGCTCCAGTCTTTAATCATAGAACGGTATCCTGTATCCTGAATCTGCTCAGTGTTGACATCAAGCTTCTCTCTTTACTGTGTCCAATGGAAGAAAATGTAACAGTGATTTGCTAGGCATATACATATTTGTCTTAGTGTACAAAGAAGACCAACCCTTCGTGCTGCCAAAATTTTTCCTGCTTGTGTGATTATCTCTATTCTTGGTGCTCCTTTGCAATACCTCTGGGCCTGCATTTATTTAAAAGTTCCACTGGAATCACATATTTATCATGGAGTATACAGCAGGACACAAAACACATTCTATTGCAATTGGAAGGAAAGGAAATTCGAGACTATAGTATAAAAATAACATAGTGACCAGAGTCGTCTAGCGTTTCCCAAAGGATCCATGAGTCTAGAGCTTACTGGTGGCACCTCTCAAGTTTTCATTTTCTTTGTAGTCTCCAATAGTTCTGTCTTTGAAAATGTTTCTGCCAAGACTGATAATCTCAGAACTGAGTCTGGGAAGCAAACAATCCAATATCCAGGTAAAAAAGAGTGGAGAATGATGAATACATTTTTCAGATTTGTTCTTTTTCATTACATTAAGTTTCTTCACCCTACAAAAATAAATAATTCTACTGTCTAGATCAATTTGTTTCATTCATAGGAGATTAAGAATAATAAAATCAGTAAAGTGGAAAGGGAAAGAATTAAAATGCCTGGATCAACCTTATTCTAGTTAAAATACCAAATAGTCAAACTAGAACGGTACAATAATGTTTTTGAATAACATTTTGAATCCAAATCAAAATAGCATCTTTGCTATTTTGCTATCTGAAGCTTTTCGTGTAAACAGTGGACATTTAAGATGTTCTGGAGCAGAGTGTCAGGTTCTAAAGGCAAGTACTGTCAAAGCCAAAACAGGACCTTGTCCTCACAGGGGTCCCTTGGGTAAGTAGACACTTTCCTACACTAGGAAACAGTGGAACCAAAGGAGAAGCAGAGAGATTAGTGGGTAAAGAAACGCTTGGGAGGGACGCTATGTGGCTCAGATGGTTAAGCATCTGACTCTGGATTACTAAAAAAAGTAATAATTTACCAGAATTCACTCAGGTAGTGATCTCGAGGTGATGAGATTGAGCTTCCTGTAGGGCTCTGTGCTCAGCGGGGAGTCTGCTGGAGACTCTTTCTCTTTCTTTCCCTCTGCTCCTCTCTCCACTTGTGCTTGTACTCTCTTTCTCTTTCAAATAAATAAATAGATCTTTAAAGAAGAAGAAGAAGAAGTACATGGGAACTTTCTGGCTGCTTTTTCGGGGCACATGCCATGCGCCGGAGATGTAAAAAAATGTGAGGTCCTCGTTTGTTTAGTAAATAGCCAGTAATTTGAAGTAAATATTCAGGAACAGCTGGACCACAATCAGATTCGAAGTCCAGAAAATACATCTAGAAAGTCAATTCCTTAGAATATAAGTGATGTTCTCTATTGTCTATACCCTATTTATCAGTCAACATGTGTAGTTTCTATGGAATTGTGTAGGAAGTGTAGAATGGAAAGTCCTACAGGGTGGAAAGTTCAAAAATGAATAATGGATGCTTTTGAACTTCTAGCTGGTTATAAGAAAGGTAAAAATCAGAAAACATGTTCTTTATAACTTGATTATAAATCAGTTCTTTAAATTCTCAGTCCTAAACCTTGTTTATTGTACAAATGATATTTTAAGTGAATCTCCTCTATCCCACTCTTTTTAAAGAATGACAGCCGAAATGGTAATAATCAGATGGTATCGGTGAGCTGGTTTTAAAGCCTTAGATTAAATAAAAATTCAAAGCCTTAAATTTATTTTTAGTTGAGCATATTTATTTCAACATATTCATAGTGCCAGCTTTTGTTCTCTACCCCCAGATTTTGTTCTCCACTCTCTGAAGCCTGCAGTGTACACAACAAGCACTTGAAAAGGAGAGGATGAGATGACACTAATTCTGTATATTTTATTCTCTGACATATTTGCTTATGAGAGGGTAGACCAAGGGATTAGTGTCCATGGCAAAAATATGGCCTCTGCATTGTCCACTGCTGGAATGCTGGTTGGTTAATCTTGGGCCAGTCACATGCTTCTACAAACTTCAGATTCCCTGTACAAAGTCCTAGGCTCATCATGTAGTTACACAGTTTTTATTTCAAAATAAAGCTATTACCCTAATATACTATCTTTCAAGGGCTACCGTAACAAAGTGCCACAGATTGGATGGCTTGAACAACAGAAATTTATTTCTTATTATCCTGGGACTAGAAGTCTAATGTGTCAGCAGGATTGGTCTCTGTGGTCTCTCGCCTTGGCTTGTGGGTGGGCATCATTCTCCAGTTGTCTTCACATTGCCTCCTCTGTCTGTGTGTGTGGGCCCTAATCTCCTCTTCAGTCAGTCATATTGAAGTAGGTCCACCCCAATGACCTCATTTAAATTTACTTACTTTTTAAAGATGCTATCTCCAAATACAATCATATTCTGAGGTGCTGGAGCTTAGGACATCTGAATTTGAGAAGGATACAATTCAACTCCATTGGCTGTAAACTCCATTGGCTGTTAGTGCTTTGTTAATGAATTTCTACTACTTAAATCAAGACCAATATTTTAGAAAAAAAATTTCTAAAAAAGCTCCCCCCCAAAAAAACCCCAAACCAAACAAAGATCAGTATTTTAGAAAGGGCAAGGGCAAGAAAAAGACTGAAAGAAAAGTAGAGGAAAGAAAAGTCCTGGCTAACTGAGAGGCTCCCTAATTATGTGAAGCTTCAAAGTTCTAACCATTTGAGTGTTCAGAGAAATGTTTGTATCTCTCTTTACTTTCATTAAAAGTCTCAGTATGCCAATCAGAATGTACAATTCCCATATGAGAAATTTCCTCAAATTGCTTTCTCTAAATCCATAGCAAAAATTAATTTGCATATTTGGCAAGTATGCAAAAGCTCAACACCATTCTAACACTGACAGAATAATTCAAAAGGATTTTAGGTGAGACTTACATTAATACTGGTTCTAATTAGCACTCTAAAATGTATAGCATTCTTTCCATGCAACTGAGCTCTATTCAGAAAGGCGTTAAATTCATTTTATTTCTTAGGGAAAAGAAAAATATGGAAGAAATCTTGAGAAATAGAGGTATAATGATCACAAGAGTATAAATCATGTAGATTAAGTAATTAAACCTGTAATGGAGAAAAGTATCATGTAAAAATAATTCCATGGATGTTGCTAGCTAAGGATTAAAAGCAGAAGTTGAGAAAACATAAGTTGTGTAATGATCTCTTGCTTGGATAGGAATAAAAGTCTGTTCCTTTATGCCATAGGGACAAGTGACTCCATATAGATGTTTCCCCTTGGAGAGCAGTCTCTGAGAGTCATCCTTTCCACGATGGATTTGAGCATGTGCCTGTTTCATTACTTCTCCCCTTCTCTGCCACAGTGCTATGTTGTTTTGGCCGTGATAACACATGATGCTTGTGAGCCTCTTATCTTCAGATGAGTCTCTGCGGACCCCTCTAGGACGCCTCCTCAGCTTTGTAAAGAAGATTGGGGAAACTCACCACTTGCAATATTCTCAAAGTTGGAAAATTCTTGAAGAAAATGGTGTATTTTAAATACATTTATGCTAAATAACTCTTTTAATTACATACATATACGTGATTTTTAACAAAATATTGTATATATAAAAACAAAGTTGAAAGCTCTTCCTCTATTTGAATTGGTGAGACCCATGATGCACCTGGAAGTACTGATGGACTCAGACAGATTTTTTGGAAATTACTCTAACAGAGCTGGCTTTAATAATGATAGGATGAAAAGAGAATTGTTGTAGAAAGAGGATGTTTAATGTTTTCAAGTATTTTCATCTCTGATGAAACATTTGGCTTTTCTAAAGTGTTGTAAATTTTCACACTTGCTCAAATTTCTAGTTTAAAATCCAATAGTGTACACTGTATATGGCAACTGGTGGAACTCTACCTCCTTCAGCTTCACAACCTGAAGTCAATCATTTCTTAACGCATTTTAATTTTCTGTTGTTATTACTTCTTTTCTTTTTTTGGGAGAGAGAGAGAGAAAGCATGTGGGGAAGGGGCAAAGGAGAGAGAGAGAGAGAGAGAGAGAGAGATTTTTTTTCAAGATTTATTTATTTATTTGAGAGAGAGAGACAGAGTACTAGTGGAGAGAGGGGCAGAAGAAGAGGGACAAGTAGACTCCCCACTGAGTGTGGGGGAACTCAATGCACAGCTGGAGGGGGGTTTGATCCCAGGACCCTGAGATCATGACATGAACGAAAGTCTGACACTTAGGGACACCTGGGTGGCTCAGTTGGTTGAACAGCTGCCTTTGGCTCAGGTCATGATCCCAGCATCCTGGGATCGAGTCCCACATTGGGCTCCTTGCTCGGCAGGGAGCCTGCTTCTCCCTCTGCGTCTGCCTACCACTCTGTCTGCCTGTGCTCGCTCTCTCTCTCTAACAAATAAATAAATAAATAAATAAATAATAATGAAGTCTGACACTTAACTGATTGAGCCACCCAGGTGCCTTGGGTGAGAGAGAATCTTAAGCAGGCTCCATGCCTAGTGTGTAGCCTGACCCAGAGCTCAATCTCAGGACCCTGAGATAAATGACCTGAGTAGAGATGGAGAGTCAGTTGCTTAACTGACCGAACCACCCAGGTGCTCCAGGAGTTTTAATTTCATAGACAATAAAATCAGATGGTTGTAAAGAAGTTATACTGAGAAATTTGTAATAAAAACAAGATACACTTGGGCAAATTCTCCTTTGCTTCTAGGTAGACTCTTTTTGATGCTTGACACTTGCTTTGGTGTTTTTCTGCCTAACTGGAAAGTATTTACAACTTCACATCCTTTTTATTCAATTAGTAGCTGTTCTGTGACTGGAACTAAATCTATCCTTTACTTCCACAAGCATTATTTCATCATAGGAGACATTTGTCTTAGGAGAAAAGCAATAAAACAGTTGCCCCTCCCCCACAAGTATGCTTATAAGTTAAGTAGAATTAGCTGTTTCACACACCAACATAGGAGAAATTTACATACATTAGCTCAATCTATTTTCACAAGTTTATTAGGTAAATATAGCTGACCTTTCTCTTTTAAAGAGCAGAAGGCAAGTGGAGAAAAAAAGTCAACTGCAAATATTTCAAGCTGCATTGTGTGCTACTTAGGAAAGAAAATAGAGACAACAGATTTCATCCTTTACTAGTTATGTCACATATCACATAAAGAGTAAGTGGTCCTAGAGAAATACCTAATCAGAAACTTAATTTGGAAAATTGCATTGCTAAAACCTTTTTAGGGAAAATGCAGGAGTATTCTTACAATTGTATAAAACACCAGAAATGCCTTTCTTTGAGTATATGACATTATTTTCTTGGTATATATCTCTCTAGTATCTCATGTAGATACTCAAAGATATCGAATGCTTTTGGTACATATTTTTAAGTGATCTTTTTAGAATTAATTCTTTTTTTTAAAGATTTTATTTCTTTATTTGGCAGAGAGAGAGAGATCACAAGCAGGCAGAGAGGCAGGCAGAGAGAGAGGGGGAAGCAGGCTCCCTGCTGAGCAGAAAGCCCGATCCCAGGACCCTGAGATTACAACCTGGGCCAAAGGCAGGCTTAACCCACTGAGCCACCCAGGTGCCCAGAAGAAGTAATTCTTAATAGGAGAGTTAACAGATTATTTCATGTTGCTAGACCCACTGATGTTTTGTTTTTTCCTTTTCATTCCGTGCAAGTATTTCTAATGTGCATGTACTATTTATGTAACAACAAAAAATGAAGGTGCATTATATTTATTTATCTTTTCAGTCAGTCCTGTCACAGAAATCCACTTTGATTTTTAACATGTGCGAGAGTTATTTTAGCCATTTAAATGTTCTCTATAGGTTAAGATCATAATCCAAGATGATTAAGGAGATTGAGTTCTCATTTAATTGATTGTTTTTATAGACACAGAGAGATAAACTAAGCCATTAAACATGGGTTGCTTTTACATTTGAAAATACTTCGCAAATCGTTTCACTGCTGTTCTTTCTTTACTGAACATAACATCTACATTATGTGAATGTGTGTGCATTATATTCTTTTGTTTATATTTTAATATCTTGTAGGTATATACAACTTCCTTGCTTGAAAATCAGCTGCACACATTTCAGTAATGTCAGTGAGAATTTTTTTTATGTGAGTTAAGTTTTCCATTTTATGGTTACATTATTGAAGATGTTTGAAAGTTACTTTTATGTTATACATGAATTTGAAGACATATTTGTGAAACCTCTAGTTAGATTTGCTATAAGAATTGGAGATTTATATATTTAAGCAGATTTATTTCTGCAGTGTAAAATTTGGTAATGTAAAATAAAAATATACAATTTTATTTTTTAACCATTCGCAAGTGTTTAATATCCACTGCTATCAAAAAAATCTTTCTGTATTTTTTTAAAGATTTTATATTTTTATTTGACAGAGAGAGAGAGATCACAAGTAGGCAGAGAGGCAGGCAGAGAGAGAGGGGGGAAGCAGGCTCCCTGCTGAGCAGAGAGCCCAATGTGGGACTTAATCTCAGGACCCTGAGATCATGACCTGAGCCAAAGGCAGAGGCTTAACCTACTGAGCCAACCAGGTGCCCCCCAAAAAATCTTTCTTTGTGACAACTTAATTACTTGGAGTTTCTTCCTATCTTGATCTAAAAACAAAACCAAAAAGCAGCTTATAGTCTAATATTTTATTTATATTTATTTATTTATTTAAAATATTTTATTTATTTATTTATTTGACAGAGAGAGAAAGAGCAGGAACACAAGCAGGGGGAGTGGGAGAGGGAGAAGTAGACTTCCTGCTGAGCTGATGTGGGGATGGATCCTAGGACCCTGGGATCGTGACCTCAGCTGAAGGCAGATGCTTAATGACTGAGCCACCCAGTTGCCCCTAGTCTAAAATTTGTGTGTGTGTGTGTGTGTGTGGCTGTTATGTTAGTCACTATACAATACATCATTAGTTTTTGATGCAGTGTTCCAAGATTCATTGTTTACATATAACACCCAATGCTCCATGCAATCTGTGCCCTCCTTAATACCCACCACCAGGCTCACCCATTCTCCCACCCCCATCCCCTCTAAAACCCTCAGCTCATTTCTCAAAGAGTCCATAGTCTCTCATGGTTTGTCTTCTCCTCTGATTTCTGCCCCCCTCACTTATCCTTTCCCTCTCCTAATGTTCTCCATGTTATTCCTTATGTTCCACAAGAAAGTGAAACCTTATGATAATTGACTTTCTCTGCTTGGCTTATTTCACTCAGCATAATCTCCTCTAGTCCTACCCATGTTGATGCAAAAATTGGGTATTCATCCTTTCTGATGGCTGAGTAATATTCCATTGTGTATATGGACCACATCTTCTTTACCCATTCATCTTTAGAAGGGCATCTTTCCTCTTTCCATAGTTTGCCTATTGTGGATATTGCTGCTATAAACATTGGGGTACAGGTGGCCTTTCTTTTCACCACATCATTATCTTTGGGGTAAATACCCAGCAGTGCAATTGCCACATCATAGGGTAGCTCTATTTTTAATTTTTTGAAGAATCTTCACACTGTTTTCCAAAGTGGCTGCACCAACTTGTATTCCCACAGCAGTGTAAGAGGGTTCCCCTTTCTCTACATCCTCTCCAACATTTGTTACTTGCCTTGTTAATCTTTGCCATTCCAACTAGTGTAAGGCTATATCTCAGTGTGGTTTTGATTTGAATTTCCCCGATGGCTAATGATGATGAACATTTTTCATGTGTCTGTTAGCCATTTCTATGTCTTCACTGGAGAAGCATCTGTTCACGTCTTCTGCCCATTTTTTGACTTGATTATCTGCTTCTTGGGTGTTGAGTTTGAGAAGTTCTTTATAGATGTTGGATATCAGCCCTTTGTCTGTAGTGTTATTTGGGAATATCTTCTACCATTCTGTGTGTTGCCTCGTTGTTTTGTTGACTGTTTCCTTTGTTGTGCGGAAGATTTTTATTTTGATGAAGTCCCAAAAGTTCATTTTTGCTTTTATTTCCCTTGCCTTTGGAGACGTGTCTTGAAAGAAGTTGCTGTGGCTGATATTGAAGAGGTCACTGCCTGTGTTCTCCTCTAGGATTATGATGAATTCCTGTCCCATATTAAGGTCTAATATTTCAATAAGGAAAGTGAAGGGGAATTTAAACAGAAATTGACTCAGAAGAGAATCTGTGAGACTTAAAGAACAATTATTTCTCACCACAGAGAAGCTGACTTAAGAGAAGCTCATTCATAATACACAAGTATATATGAACAATTATTAGGCAAGCTCTTGTCCCATTTTGGGGAAGATTGTAGGAGAGAAATTGAACTCAAGTGATGTTTATGAATATTAAAATTAATTTTTAAAAGATTGATTATATGAACAATATAATTTTTAGTCAAAAATGATTTTACAAATATATATTTATTGGTGTGGTTATATTTTAATGCTAAACTCTTTATCAAGTAGCAACTAAGAAGTAATTTCTTCTTAAGGTACCTGGATAGCTCAGTCAGTTAAACATCTAGCTCTTGAACTCAGTTCAAGTCCTGATCTCAGGGTTGTGAGTTCAAGCCTCGTGTTGGGCTCCATGCTGGGTGTGGAGCCTACTTAAAAAAGGAGGGAAGGAAAAAAGGAAAGAAGGAAGGAAAGAAGAAAGAAGGAAGGAAAAAAGAATTTCTTCTTTGAATAATTTTATGTTCTTAATTTCTTAATAATGTAAACTTCCAAATTTAGGTGGGATATCCAGCTTTCAAAATATTAATGATGTACTTTTTATTTACAGCTGAAAAAATTTCTTAAATGCCACTTACAGCTGAAAAAATTTCTTAAATGACACTTAAAACTTCTTAAATGCCACTGTTAAATTATCTACAGAGGGAAATATATTAGGTACCTGGATAATTTTGATGTTAAAAGGAAAACATGCTCATTTTATTAATTTGCTATGATTTCTGTTTATAAAGGCATTATAACTTCAGTTCTAAACACTACACAAAACATTATAATTTTTCCTGAAATATTTTTCTTCCATTTATTTTCTCTCCTCTAAACTCAAATGCTGTTGAAAAGTAGATCTGTCAATGTCTTGTCGGTCTGTCCATTTTTTACTCACCTGGAGCATTAGAGGCTGAGTTTATCTCTGAATTGGATATTCATTCAGAAGCCTTTCAGAGCTGCTGTCTCAATGAATCTGGCAAATTTGGAAACTATTTGTTGTGTCATTTTATTTTCCTCCCATGGCAAATCAACATAATTTATACAGAGCTCTGCCACAACCTCTTTAAAGAAACGAGGTTTCAAGAATGCAAAACTGCCAATAAATATAGTAAACATTAATTCTATCACGATCACTATTATTTCTTCAAACTGCTGAAACAAATTGCTATGAGTGATGTTACTGTAATCCGTACACTAACAAGAGAAAAGCGATATTGGCAGATTTTTAATTAATGATCCCTATCAATCCTTCTTATCTCCCCCTGCCCCAAGCTTCCCACAACTTCCATCCCTGTTTAGAAATGTTTTATTTCCCATAATAAGCCAAAGTTATTGATAGGGAGACATCAAATACCTCGGATATGTTATAAGGGAGATGGAAGGTCAGGGAGGGCTGGGAATAATATTCAAACTGCTCTAACAAAAAAGTGTTTCCAAAGGCACGGGGACTAGGTAATAATAATGCCTACTTATACTGAGAGATGCCAGTTCTTGTTCTTTGCTGAGAAACGTATAATTTATTCCTTACGGTGATCACATAAGACAAGTGAGATACCATCCTCATTTAATAGGTGAGAAAATTTGAGATAAGAGAGGTTGGATACTTGCTCTCAGTCACTGCTACTAAGTGGTAGAAACTTGCTAAGTCCCTGTGTTTAATTTGTACCTGCTATCCCTATTCTCAGATATCTTCCAGGCTCAACAGGGTTTAGTACATTTCTTGAGCTCATAAATACGTTTATTTTCTTCTAATACTAAAGCATTTGAACTTTTTAAATCCTAAGATACTCAAATGTGTTTTCTATCTGGCTTTAAAGTCCTTAGTCTTGGAATTGTGCGCGTCTTTGTATTCTTAGCACCAAAAACCCCACAGGGACATTTAAAATGATATGCAATTGAATTTCACCTATTTCACATGGCACTTTCTTGTGGTCACAATTTGCAGTCATTCTACATTTTTGAGGATATACTACAATATTAATAGATATGATAAGTTACATTGTCCATTATTTTTTGCAACCTATGGTATTGTAGAGAAAATGAAGTTGTTCATGGGGTCAAATTAGAAAACCTCCTCTGGACACTATATTCCCTCTTCACTGTTTTTCATATCTTTTTGGAGTAACTTTATTGCCCTGTATCAAGCTCAACTGCTTTTAAAAATTGTACACAATCATCATCCCAACTGTATCCATTAGGCCTTCGCTTCTGTGCTCACTATGAAATTACAAGAGAAACCCACCATGATGTCACTAGGGCATGCTTTTCGTACATCTGCAGAAAATGAGAGAAAGGTACAAATAGAGAATAAGATACAGGTGGCCCAAGAATCAACATCACATTGTCCCTTGTGTTCACGACAAATCTAGAATATTATCCAAAGACAGTAAGGATTGTATTTTCTTCACTTAAAGATATTAAATCAATTCCTATCTGCTCTTTAATACTTGGTCACAAGAAGCTTCTTTATTTTTCATGCCATTCCACTTTGCTGCACAAGCTTACCATATGGCACACATAGAAAATTAGTCATAAGGGGAAGACAAAGAGAGTTTAGGCTAACCATGCATCTCACAGAACGTTAATCTCTAGCTAAATTACTATATTAAATTCAGATAAAACAATCTCAGGAAAGAATAGCAAAGTGTTTGGATTTCATTTATCAAAGAGAAAACCGAACACATGTGTAGTAGTTATTAACAAAATGCACACATCAGCAATGTCTCCCAATAGGTTATTCTTCCATATTCTTGATGAAGTACAGGACATTTGTGAGTTAAATTTTTTTCAAGTTTAGAATTTAAATTTATATTTACACAGTTAAAAGTTTACTTAAGGCTATGATGCCAATCAATGATGAAAATTTTAAAAACTGTCTTTATTAACTTCTTTTTTTTTGTCCTTAGAGTAATTCCATTTCCTTAAGAATGCAGAGCTAAAGAACTATAAGTAGAATATAACCAATGTCACTCTTGATATCACCAGTAATTAAAAGTTTATTGAATGCTTACTGTATTCAAGATGCTTTGGGGGAGAAAAGAGGAGTAGAATACAGAATTATAACTATAATTCTAATTGACCAAAAATTGGCTTACAATTTCCTTTTCCCTTCTTCTTTTTCTTTTGGCAAAATTTCAAATATGAATGCTCTGTTTTATAATAGCTCAAGTTCTTCTTGATTTCTACAGTCAAATCTAAACCCTGAGGCTATTTCTAACAGAGCTGGATCCCATCTTTTTCCTCCCACCCAGTCTGTAAGGTTTTAGAGAGAAACTGATAACTCAGGAAACAGTTGTGCCTTTTGGAATGGTTCCTGCTAGATTATCTTAGCTCTGCCACTTAAGAGCTAGGCAATTTCAGCCTTTAACTAAAATTCTTAGAGCTTCAGATTCCCTGACTATAAAAGGTACATAATAAAACTTAATCTACCTACTTATTGTGATTAAATGATACAGTACATTAGTCTTCTGTGAATCATAAAGTACTATATAAAGGTGGTATGGTATCATGCTATGCTATAAGAAGCACAAAAATGTAACAGCCACTCCAAAATAATTCTCATTGGTCTGTCATGGGACCTAAGAATACGCCTCTTTGATTTAAAGCACTAGGTTTCAAGGGGATCCCTTTTAAACTATAAATATGTCATATGATACATTAAATAATTGTCATTATAGTCTATCAAGGTAACTTGCAGTGATAGGTCACAGTGGAAAAGATATTTTATTGCAGTAATAAAAGGAAAAAAAAAACCCAAAAGCAATAAAAGGAAACAAACTACTGATACATGTCACAACATAAATGAACTTCACAAATATGTTGAGGGAAAGGGGGAAAAATTTCATACTGTATGATTCAATTTTTGTGCTATTCTAAAATATGTACAACTATAAAAAAAGAAAAAAAGAAAATATGTACAACTATGAAGGGCAAAAGGGAATTTTGGGGGTTGATGAAAACGTTCTGTTTTCAAAATGGTGTGGGTTAACAGAAAGAACACACACTTATATACCCACATGCCCCACACACATACACACAGAACCACAGATACACAACTACAGATCCTTAATGAAAATACAAATGCAAAAATCCCAAATAAAATAGCAACACAAATTAAAATTATAACCATATCAAAATGGTGTGGGTTACACTAATGCATGCATTTCTCAAAACTAATTTAAAGGAATACTTAAGATCTGAAGATTTCACCATATGTATATTATACATCAATTTTTAAAAAGACCACCTAAGTGTTATTGTGGATATTTTAAAACAGTTCTTATATTTTATGTATACAGGCTGAAATATTTAAAGGTGAAAGGATATATGTAATTCTTGGGATTTAGTAAAACATAAAGGGTGGTGATAAAAAAATGTAGAGTGGATGAGCATATAGATCAAAAGTGATTAGCCATACATTAAAAAATGGTGACAGTTGGGTGATATTCACATGGAATCCTAAATTCTCCCAACTTTTGTTTATGTTTAAACATTTTTCAGAGTAAAAAGTTGAAAAGAGAGGGCTCATCTGCATTCATCTCCTCATTTACAAAACAAAACTGAACAGAGGACATAACTTGTTCAAAGTCTCAAAACCATACAGCAAACCAGCTCCAAAGTTTAACCTTCTTTTTCTGATCTCAAGGAAACAAAATATGAGCAATTGGAAAGGCTGCTTTTAAAAAGGGCACACCAATAGTGCAAGGATGTGTTTAAGTAATATATCTATATCTATCTATATCTATATCTATATCTATATCTATATCTATATCTATATCATCTCTATCTATCTATATATATTTGGTCCCTGGTTCCTGTTTTGTTGTTGTTGTTAAGTTTTGATTTTGGTTTCAAAGAGTTGTTTTGTAGATTTAAATTGCATTTTACTGGGATGCCTGGGTGGCTCAGTCAGTTCAGTCTCTGCCTTCCGGTCAGGTCATGATCCCAGGGTCCTGGGTTCCAGCCTCAGGTCATGCTCTCTGCTGGGTGGGGAGCCTGCTTCTCCCTCTCCCCTTGCTTATGCTCCCTCTCTCTCTTTCTCTCTCTGTCAAATAAATAAATAAATAAATAAATAAATAAATAAATAAATGAATTTTACTCAAATTTCAGAACCCAAAAGAGTGCGGGGCTATAGAAAGCATTTTTTTTATTACAAAAAATAAAAAAAAGAAATAAAAGAAACATAAAGCAAAACAAGACAAACAAACAAACAAACAAAACATACAGCAAAGACTTGTTTCTCCCTTCCAGGGCTAAAATCATCCTCCCAGTTCAGGCACAAACAGCGAACGCATTCTGTTAGAGGGAGGAGCTTGGTTCTCCATTCTGGTGTGATCCGGTAACAGCTGTTTCCCCTCCAGCTCCGAAAGAGGTGAAATGTGTTAAGCAATGCAAAAATTGTCTTCCAGCCCGCGCGTATGTCTGCGTGTCTGTGTGTGGGAAGGGATGTGTGGGGTGTCAGCTTCGAGGGCACCGGGAATCAAATGAGAAAGGTGAGTAGTGTGTAGAAGGGACGAAAAAATCGAATGTGATGGTTCAGGAGAACAAACCACGCTAGATTCGTCTCCTCCACCAGGCACTCGCGTGTGGAAAGTAAATTCCATCTCGAGAAAGAAAAACCCAAGACCGCTCGGTATCGACGGCTGGGGAATATTTATTCCGTGTTCCACTGATGGGAAAAATCGGCGTCTGGCAGCCGGTGATTGGCGGACAAGAAAATGGTGATAGTGGGGTGGAAGGAGATTCCAAGAGGCTCCTCCTGCCTCAACCTGTAAACTCTTGCTTACTAGTCTCCTCTCCATCCGCGGGACCTTTTCGGGCTCATCCGAGGTTAAGAGGTTAAGAGCAAACGAAAATCTGAGTAATATTTGAACAAAAACATCCTTAACGTTGTGTCCTACCATCGTTCATCAGAATTTCAGCGATCCGAGGGGAACGTGCTCTTGGTAGCACTGGTTGAGCACCCTTCCCTAGCTGCCTGCCGCCTTCGGCAGCCTCCCAAGATGACGGATCTATCTTTGGTGGTCGATCCCTCAGACCCCCACTCCACTAAGGACCCTCCGACAAGAGGGTCCCGTGAGGAACCAGAGGGAAGGGCGGAGACAGCGAAGGAGGAAGGAGGGGGGATGGGAAAGAGGGAGAAACATCAGCCTAAGCCTAACAGCTCCAGATCGCCCCAAGAGTCCCCTTGATCCTGAACTCGAGGTGAAGCTCAGAACACGCCACCTCCCCGTCCCCGGGCCCAGGTAAGCGGCTGGAGTTGGAGGTACAGCCTCCCCCCCACCGCCTCCCCCGCCCCCGCCCCCATCCTCACCCGAGTAGAGGAGTGAAGTGCACGCGGCTGGGAAAGCAGCGAGCGCCGGGAGAGGGGCGGGGAGAGGCGCTGACAAATCAGCTGCGGGGGCGGTGAGCGGAGGAGAAGGAGGAGGAGAAAGAGGAAGAGGAGGAAGACCACGACAACGAGAAGGGGACCCGACAGAGGGGGTGAGAGACCGAGCGCCGCAGCGTGGGGCGAGGTGTGTGCGGGCCTTGGAGCAGACCCGAGGATCGAGCCCGGCCCTTAGCATCCTTTGCGCTCTCTCCCTGCCTTCCCTTCCGACCCTCTGTCTCTTTCTCTCGGATCCAATTGTGCGGGGGACGGGGAGTGGCAAATTCGACGACAGGTTCGTGGGTTTGCCTCCCACGTCCCCAGCCTCTCATCACCGGGTTGTGCTGACAGCAGCCTCCTCTGGGGACCATCCCTCTCCTGGTGCCGCCTCCTCCCTTCCTGTGCGCTTCTAATTCTCCCTCTTCCCATTTAAATAATATTTGGGAATTGTTTTTATAAACCTTCTGTAAGGGGGTTGTTGAGAGGAACTGTAGTTGTGAGGATCAGAGGGGCCCAGGTAAGTACCCATGGATCTAAACGGGCAGCTTTGTAAATACTGGGGGAAACCGGGGAGGAGAGGAGTCGTGGACTTCTGGGAGGGAGGTTGTTGCTGCCATAAGGACCCGCTGTGTCGAGTCTCTCAGAGGTGGGTGCTTATTTCTTCAGCGAGCTCAGGAAAGTAAGTTGACCTGGCTGCCTCTGGCATCCGATATCCCATTCTTTCGTCCCCGAAGGCTGAAAGGTTACGCTGGTTCTCTGGGATACGCTTTTCCCTTGGGAAACGCGAGGATGCTCCATGGAGCGTGAGCAGCCAACTTTTATTTCTCTTTTACCTTAAATCCCCCAGTCCGCCCTCTCCGTTTTCTCGGTGAAGTAAGCAAGCCGTGTTTGGCAGATCATTAACTGGAAGCGCAGGGAGGGCAAGTCAACAGGTGGTAAGGGGTTAACAGGTGCTGGCGCCGGGTGGGTAGCGAATGCACGCGCGCGGAGAACGCCCCCTCGGGTGGCGGGCGCGAGTCAGGAGACTGATCCCGGCTCTGCACTGGCGCCTGCTCAGAGTAGATAGCTGGGGGCGGGGGTGGCCGGTCAGGTGGATTAGGGCGGGTGCGTGTGGGCTCACTGTGGGCCTGAGGTTGAGCCACACCCAGAGTGAGTAGTTCTCTTACCTACCCTCTTGGTGATCTACCAGTTAGCCCTCTTCTGGGATTCATTTTAACACAGTCCCTGAACCCATGCCTCCAGCTCCTGTTCTTTCCCTGAGATCTTTTAAACGTACTTCTAACTTACCTTGTCACCGTTTGGACTCTCGGAAGTTGAAAGAGGGGTCCGTCTTTTCATGTAACTACACTTCGAAAATACAGTAAGAACAACTCAGATGATTCATCCTATTCCATGTTTAGGCAGCTAGAATTTACTAGCCAAGATGGATGAGGGATGGTAAATTTTTAATGCAAAAGCTAAAAAAAAAAAAAAAAAAAAAAAGCTTTTTTTTGGGGGGGAAGGGGGTCCAGTGGTTGAAATAAGAGCATTAAAAAAAAAAAAAAAGGAGTCTCACACTTTTGGGATTTGTACTGACCTTTCAGTGGTTTTTATCTTTGGTGGTTCTAATTTGATTTTATTCTACCCAAAAGTTCTCATTGAAATTATATTTTGTGTTCTCCAGTGTGGTGTAAAGGAATTCATTAGCCATGGATGTATTCATGAAAGGACTTTCAAAGGCCAAGGAGGGAGTCGTGGCTGCTGCTGAAAAAACCAAACAGGGTGTGGCAGAAGCAGCAGGAAAGACAAAAGAGGGTGTTCTCTATGTAGGTAGGTAAGCCCTACATGGCATCTTGATATTTATGACTGATGAGTTAGGATGATTGATGGTCTAAATGCTGTTATTACTTGCTTGATTCATTTTTGCATCACCACTTGTCAAAAGGATAAACTGAGCCAGAGGACTCTGTGGGTAGGTAAATGTGTATATTTGAGCTAATAGTAAAAAGTAAGGATAGTCTTTTGTTTTTTCAGAATATTTAATTTTTCAGTAATACTTAAGACTTTTTAAATGAATGCTTCTGTGCATAAGGGACTATAATTCATAAAAAGTTTTTAAAACTCAATCTCAAAAAATAATATTACTAAGAATCAAATTCATTCATGGGCCTTTGATTTTTTTTTATCATTGTGAGTAATATTGGAAAATTTTAGTGTATTTGTATTTTAAAATAAGACTTCAGTATGGCCCTGGGATATGTAAAAAGAGACCTATTGTGGCCCTAAAAAGGAAAGGACAGAAAAATCTTTGGTAGAATTCATCCTTGTGACCATTTGGTAAACTGAAGGCTAATTGCTCAAAAATGTACCCGAAGGCTGTGGCTAATATCTCAGAGACATTTATATATCTAATTCATTTATCAAATGACAGACATACTAAATAATGAGACCGATGCTTATCTTTTCTACTTGTTCCTAAATTGCCACTTTGTAATATTCATTCAGATCCTGACTCTGTTTTTCTTATCTTGAACTATGGTAGGTTGGGTGTTATTTGACAAACTACTTCAGATTCTTTGGGGAAGGAATAGACACATACATAGACAAACACTCATCCACAGGGACACATGCACACACTCACCTTCTGCTCTTCTGCCTCTCCTCTTTGTCTTCTGCTGCTCTGAGTTCGAGCACAGCATGTGCAGGAAGGTGGAGGATGAACCTATTAGGGGGCAGACCATGCTGTGCCTATGTCTGTGGATGAAAGACAGCTATGCTATCTCTCCAACATGGATGCACTGAAAATGAGTTACACTTGGGATGATTTTTGTGAATCCCTCTCATATTTTTTTTTTCCTCATTGCTCATAGACTCTGAATTGGCTAGGTTTGCTACAAATCTTCAGTTAAATTATTCTTTCTCTTAAGATGTATTTTCAGAAAAATCATTGAATTGAAGAGTATTACAAGAGGAAAAAATGAGTTAATTTCAAGTGTTTTTGTGAAGTGTGAATTATGTACTTTTAGATGGAATTTGGAATACTGAATCAGTGTTGCGCACGTAATCAATATCTTTATAGTTGTCCTCAGTTTTCTAAGTTGTCCAAGTGTATGCTTGCAACTATTCTTTGATTTCCATTATTTTATAATTTAGTAACTCTAAAAATTTTTTTAGGATGCTAATATTTACTCCTTTAGTTGGTAGTGAGTCTGGAACTATTAAATATTAATTTAATACCCTGCTGTTTTCTAGGTAATAAACAGGTTTTATCATCTGGAAAACTTTTTGTTTTCATTATCAAACTATACATTTGGGCAAATGATTTTATTTTTTTGAGATTAATTCTGTTATTTGTTATTATATAAAATTGTAATTTGTTTACATGTCACATGTGTTTTTAAATCATCTTCAATATATATCATGGTATTTAACACATGGTGCATTCTGTAAATTATTTATTGGTTGTGTTCCAAAGGATAGTTAAAATTCGAACTCAAGTCCAGGATTTAGGATGAAAACTGACTACGATAAGACAGAGTATATAGGTCAGGATTGATAAAATTTTCTGTAAAGTGCTAGACAGTAAATATTTTAGGCCACAAGATCTCTGTGTCAATGAATCAGCTCTGCGGTTATGGTGTGAAAGCAGCCATAGACAATAATTAGCTGTGATCCAATAAAACCTTACTTACCAAAACAGGTGTTAAGTTCATTTGGCCCATAGACTGCAGTTTGCTGACTCCTGGAAAAGTAGAGAGAACATAGACTTCATGTCACAAAAATCTAAAATCTAATCCAGGCTGCATCATTTATTACTTTTAGAATACTATAAAAAGTTACTTAACATCTATGAGCTTTACTTCCTTCATTTGTAAAAATATTATTTAGATAAATGCAACTACCTTGCAGAGTTTTTGTGAGAATGTCATAATAAAACAAAACACATGAGTAATAGGGCACACTTTAAAAAGAATTTAAGACTTTATTTTTTTGGTAGCAATTTAGGTTCACAGCAAAATTGAGAGGCAGTTAACAAGAGGTTTCTCATGTACCCCATGCCTTCACACATGCATGGCCTCCCCCATGATGTACATCTTCCACCAGACTGGTTTTATTAAAACTAATGAACCAACATTGACACATATCATAATCACCCAAAACCCATAGCTTAATTTAAGGTTCTCTCTTTGTGTTTTGTATGTTATTTATATTCTCTGCATCTGGACAAAGGTATAATGAAGTGTATATGATAGTATCATATAGATATTTTTGGTATCCTAAAATTGTTTGTGCATCACTATTCATTTCCCTCCACTAACCCACAGCAACCACTGAACTTTTTTTACTATCTCCATAATTTTGCCATTTCCAGAATGTCATATACCTGGAATCATACAGTATGTAGACTTTTAAGATTGGGCTCTTTCACTTAGTAATATGCATTTAAGGTTCTTCCATGCCTTTTCATGACTTGGTAGCTCATTTCTTTTTAGTGCTAAACACTAATTCCATTGTCTGGATATACCACAGTTATCCATTCACCTACTGAGGGACATCTTGGTTTCTTCCAAGTTTTGGCAAGTGTGAATAACACTGCTATAAACATCCATGTACAGGCTTTTGATTGGACATAAGCTTTCAGTTCCTTTAGGTAAATACCAAGGATCACTATTGCTGGATCATATGGTAAGGATATGTTTACTTTTATAAGGAACTGAAAAATTGTCTTCCTAAGTGGCTGGACCGTTTTGCATCCCACCAGTGATGAATAACAGTTCTTGTTACTTCACATCCTTGTTAGCATTTGGTGTTTCAATATTCTAGATTTTGATCATTCTAACAGTTGTGTGGTGGTATCTGATAGTTTTAATTTACATTTCCCAGATGACATATGATGTGGAGCATCTTTTCCTAAGGCTATTTGTCATCTATATATCTTCTTTGGTGAGATATCTGTTAAGGTATTTAGTCTGTCTTAATCTGGTTGAGTTTTAAGAGTTCTCTGTGTATTTTGGATGGTAGTTCCTTTTCAGACGTATCTTCTGCACATATTTTCTCTCAGTCTGTAACTTTTCTCACTCTCCACACTTTCTTTCATAGAGCAGAAATTTTTAATTTTAATGAAGTCCAGCTCATTGATTCTTTATTCCATGAGTTGTGTTTTTTGTGTTATATCTAAAAGTCATTGCCATACCCAAGTTCATGTAGGTTTTTTCCTGTTATTCTAGGAGTTTTAAGTTTTGTATTTTACATTTAGGTCTGTGATCCCTATTATGTTAATTTTTTGTGAAGGGCTGTTGTCTATTCTTCGTCTCCTTGTCCTTGTTTCTTCTTTCTTCTTGCATGTGGACGTCCATTTGTTCCACCACCATTTGTCAGAAAGACTGTCTTTGCCTCATTGTATTGCTTTCACTCCTTTGCAAAAATCAGTTGGCTGTATTTACATGGTTCTATTTCTAGGCTCTCGATTCTCTTCCTTTGATTTCTTAGTCTGTTCTCTTGCAATTATCACACTGTCTTGATTACTATAGCTTGGTAGTAAGACTAAGAAGCAAGTAGTATCACACCCGTGATTTCATACTTCAATATTATCTTAGTTACTCGGGACCTTTTACCTCTCCACATAGACTTTAGAATCTGTTGATATCTACAAAATAACTTACTGAGATTTTGATTAAGATTGCATTGAACTATATATCAAGTTAAGAAGAACTGACATCTTAACAGTATTGAGTCTTCCCATCCATGAACACAGAATATACCTCCTTCTATTTAGTTCTCTGCTTTTGTTCATGGGAGCTTTGTGGTTTTCTTATAAAGATCTTGTATATATGGTGGGTTAAATGTACACTTAAGTATTTCATTTTTTTGGTGCTAATATAAATTGTATTGTGTTTTAAATTTTAAATTCCATTTGTTCATTGCTGGTATAAATGAAAGTGATTAACCTATGTTTATTAACATTGTGTCCAAGAGTCTTAGAAAAATTAGGCTTTTCTTTTGGGTCATTGTTGATTCTTTATAATTTTCTACATAGAGAATCAAGTCATCTGTGAATGAAGACCATTTTATTTCTTCTCTCCCAATCTGTATACCTCTTATTTCCTTTTATTATCTTATTGCATTGACTAGGATTTCCAGTATGATGCTTGCCTTGTTCCTGGTCTTAGTGGGAAAGGTCTAGTTTCCTGCTATGAATTACGATGTTATCTGTAGGTTTTTTGTAAATACTCTTTATCAAGTTGAGGAAGTTCCTTTTATTCCTAGTTTACCAGAAATTTTTATCACAAATAGGTGTTGCATTTTGTTAAATGCTTCTTTTGCATCTATTGATATGATCATGTCATTTGTCTTTTTTATCCTGTCAATGTGATGGGTGCTTTAATTAATTTTTAAATAATGAACCAGTCTTGCACACCTGGCATGAATTCCACTTGGTTGTGAAATATAATTCTTTTTATACATTGTTGAATTTGATTTGTTAATATTTAGTTGAGGATTTTTGTAAAGCATTCTTTTATTTATAGGAGCCATGGTTGTTCTTATCAAATAAACTGTCCAATAGAATAATTACCTTGTCAGCATATTTTCTTTTTATCTTTTCTTTTGTCATTATAAAACTCACAAATAGTAGAGTGAAAGATTGGAAGTAACTATAGAATAAAGTTTCCTAATTTTGGAAAGACTGAAGATGTTTAGTAGACTGTTTTCTTAAGCCTGATGAAAAGTAATCTCATTCCTTTATAATTTTATATTTTGGGCAGCTATCTTTTAACTAATTGAAGAACTATCATAGAAATCAGTGCTGTTTTATGAATTTTTTGTTTATGATTTGTTTGTATATAAATTTGCAATCAACATACTTCAATTTAATAAACAACAATTATCTCAATCAAATGGCTTAGGAGTTATAAACCTAGAGTCCAACTGAAGAGCAAAAAATTTCATTTTCTTTGTGTAATGCCAAGTATTATAACAGTAAAGGTGAGAAAATTATCTTCAAAACTCTCTCAGTGCTACTTCACTCAGTAAGCAGCAATGGTTAAGAGTATGGATTAATACCAAGCTCTCAAATTGCAATACAGTTCACCTGGCAATCAAGTTCATAAAAGGCAACATAACAGGAGCAACAGTAGCACAGATGACTATGTCTATAGTATAGCCTGACTATGAGTTCTTGCAACTCTTAGGCATTACTTTAGACCTTCTCCACTGTGCCTTGTGAAGTCATGAGAGATAAGATGGAATAGTTGTGGCCACCTCAGCTGATGGAAGCTTTCAGCTTTGGTGTCTCTTCAGTTTACTAATCACATAGCTACTTGGTACCTACTTTGTCGCTATGTTTTCAATTACAGTTTACTCATCAGTTAAGTGTTGATTACTAATTATAGATACTAATGAACAACTGACAGCAAATAACAGGTGATTGGTTTGATATGAAGCAACTTCATTAAAACCCTCATTTATCCTTGAATCAGGATACATTCCATGATTTAGACCAATGTCCAATTCTCAGGTATTGCTCAGGCAGAGAGGAAAGACCATTGACCAACTGATAAACATGTCTTTCAAATAGTCATTTTAAAAATATGGAGTACACGGAGTGGTAGAGGGGTACCAATAAGTAGCATTCGCTTATATACAAGCTGTTCTCACCTTGCATATTTCCAGGATAGAAGAATTTCAGTGAAGACAGTTAGTTGAATGATACCAGTCCCTCACAACACAGTTCAAATTTGTTACTACAGTACATAAACTGTGATTACATAAAGTACAACCTTAGCTCCTAGCTCTTCAGCCTACACATTGCTGCATAAATAACAGAAACTCATTATAATCCAGGATCAAATTATATCATTTTTTCCAAGTTTGTCAGTGATTGATCATTGCACATCTGCTATTTAGCTCACACACACGGCAAATCCCATGGTTATGATGCTTCCTTGTCTCCCAAAAATAAACCCATATGATATTTTACAAAAATGCATAATTTAAAAAGGAAATTGGCCAAAAAAGATGAAAGTGCAGCAAAGAAATGACATGAAAATGCTGGAAGTAAAATTTGAATGAAAGGATGTTTTATTTATACAGCAAATAGCTGATTTTGGGAATGGTAACACTGCTACTGCTCAGGAGACTCTAGATAATGTAGCCAGAGGAACTTACTCAAGCTGAAGTAAACAAATGAAAAAAAAGTTGTGATGAATAAGTTGAAGATGTTTCAGAGGAAGTGCTGCTGCAGAAGTAACTCACATTAAGTAACTATTAGAGATCTAGCATGATAAAAATGCAAAGGATAACGTTTTGGAAACTGATCCAAACTTACAAGAGTATTACAATTCTCTAAGACTTAGAAAGGACGCTCATGCCAAATATGAAGTTATATAATGAGAAGAAGACAGCACTGTTTAAACTAATCTTGATAAGTTTTTTAAAAAGAAATAAAACAACAACAAAAAAAGAAATAAAACACTTTAATTCTCAAGGTCTTAAATTATGATATGCAAAGGAAATATCAATATTGCTAATTTTTCATTTCCCTATAAATTTATAAATGAGTAAGAGAATTTTTAATGTTTTGACAAAAAATTTAAAGGTCATGGGACAATTGTAACTTTTACTACCAATTAATTGTCATTGTCTTCATTGATATTTAAGGCCACTTTCTACAGACAACTCAGCTTTTGTATGGTCACTTTACAATCCCATAGTACTATGCAAAGTGACCCTTGACTGCAAAGTATGCATAAATACACATGAACACATTGATACATCATATTACATATGTAAACTGCTATCCTGTATCCTTTTATATATTTAGTAACTGTACAGTTTCATTTATATAAACTTATGATTAATGATTTGTTCTGTTTTAAACTGCAAATCCCTTTACAAATATTACATGTAAAGTGTAATTATTTCTTACTTTACAGTATGTACTAAACACTGTTTTAAAATCTTTATGTGTATTATTTCCTTTGATTTTTCATGTTGACTGAACAATGTGTATTTGATTATTATGTGGTAAAGTAAAGATTTAAATCGAGGAAATCTAAATCCAGAAACAACATTTTAAAATTTTATTTTAATTTCTATTGTTGAAGTATATTTAACATACAATATTATATTAGCCTCAATTGTAATAGTGATTTGACAATTCTATACATTACTCAGTGCTCACAACGCTAAGTGAAGTAACCATCTGTTACCATATAGGGGTGCCTGGTTGGCTCAGTCTGGTCTGCCTTCAGCTCAGGTCATGATCCCAGGGTACTGGGATCAGCCCCGTTTCTGGCTTTCTGCTCTGTGGGGAGCCTGCTTCTCCCTCTCCCTCTGTCCTTTCCCCACCTGTGTGCACTCTCTCTCTCAAATAAGATCTTAGAAAAATAATGTTATTACAATATTATTGAATATTATCTCTATGTTGTACTTTTCATCTCTATGACTTGTTTATCTTATAATTGGAAGGTTGTATTTCTTAATCACCTTCACCTATTTCACCCATCCCTCACCCACCTCCCCCTTGGCAACCATCAGTTCTCTGTTTTGTTTTGTTTTTTTTTTTTTTAGAATTTATTTATTTGACAGATAGAGAGTGAGAGAAGGAGAGAGAGCACAAGCAGGGGGAACAGCAGAGGGAGAGGGGGAAGCAGGCTCCCTGCTCAGCTCGATCTCAGGACCCTGAGATCATGACCTGAGCCAAAGGCAGAGGCTTAACCCACTGAGCCACCCAAGTGCCCCATCAGTTCTCTGTTTTTATATTTCTGGATTTGTTGTTGTTGTTGTTGTTTTGTTTACTTTGTCTTGTTTTTTAGATTCCACATATAAGTGAAATAATATGAAACTTATCTTTTTTCCATCTGACTTATTTCAGTTAACATAATACTCTCTATTGTCTATCCATGTTGCTGTAAATGGCCAGATCTCATTCTTTTTTATGGCTGAGTAATATTCCATTGTGTGTGTGTGTAACACAAACACTCCCCATATCTTCTTCATCAGGTCATCTATCATTGGACATTTATGTTGCTTTCATATCTTGGCTCTTGTAAATAATGCTACAATAAACATAGGGATGTGTGTGTCTTTTTGAATTAGGTGTTTTCATTTTCTTCAGATAAATACTCAATAGTAGAATTACTGGATCATATGGCATTTCTATTTTTAATTTTCTGAAGGACCTCCATACTATTTTCCAAAGGAGTTACATCATTTTACATTCCCACCAACAGTACATAGGGTTCCCTTTTCTCCACATCCTCACCAACATTTCTTCCTTTTTGATACTCACAAAAAGTATGAGTATCAAATACTCATTTGACTGAGTATTTGACTGATGTGAAGTTATATTTCATGGTGGTTTTGATTTGCACTTATGTGATGGTTAGTAATATTGAGTATCTTCTCATGTGTCTGTTGACTATCTGTATATCTTCTTTGGAAAAATGACTATTTAGGTTCTCTACCTATTTTTAAATTGGATTTTTTGTTGGTTTTGGTGTTTGAGTTGTATAAGTTCTTTATATGTTTTGGATATTAGCCCCTTAACAAGTATCTTATTTGCAAATATCTTCTCCCATTCACTAAGTTGTCTTTAATTTTGTTGATGGCTTCCTTTGCTGTGAAAAAGCTTTTTATTTTGGTGTAGTCCCAATAGTTTATTTTTACTTTTACTTCCCTTACCTCAGGAGACATGTGCATAAATATGTTGCTAAGGTCAACGTCCAAGATATTACTGCCTGTGTTTTCTTTCAGGAGTTTTATGACTTCAGGTATGACACTTAAGTCTTTACCAGTTTGAGTTAGTTTTTGTGTGTAGTATAAGAAAGTGTTTCAGTTTCACTCTTTTGCATGTATCTGTGCAGTTTTCTCATCACCACTTATTGAAGAGACTGTCTTCCCCATTGTATATTCATGCCTCCTTCATTGTAGGTTAATTGGCCATGTGAGTATGGATTTATTTCTGGGAAAAACCCATATTCTTAACTACAGTACTATAGTTTATTAAATGTTTTATTTTTATCAGAGGTCCTTAAATATATTCAAATGAAAACTTCTTAACTGTATTTAAATTGTTTTATTAAACATAGATACTTTTCCTTGACTGTTTAGTAAAATGTAAATTTAAAAATGATGCATCCAAATTTCACTTAATGACTTATTTATATATTTTCATAAAAATATTTAGTGAACATATTCAACGTGGTCTTGTATATTCATTTAGGTCATTTTATTGATCATATTATTGAAATCATGGATATGTGTCCCTAAATTTTAAATAAATTTGGAAATTGAAGCTTGCCTAAGACCAGTGTTTTAAAATTTGATCCATGAATTATTAGAATTAGATCATGAGGGTTATTAGAAAATTCAAATATCTGTACCTGATATTTCCTGAATATTTGAGGCTCTGACACAACAGTCAGCATTTTCAACCAGTGCTCTACCTGACTGATTCTGCTACACTTTCCAGTTTAAGGACCCGATTCTTAGAGATTATTTAATTAATCCTATATAGTCATTTTAGTGATGGGGAACCTGAGATTCCCTTATGCTTTTTTCCTTTGTTTCAAAGTGTTTACTGTTATTTCTAACATGCCTAGGAAGGCTTTTTAAAACAGCGCATTTTTTTAAGCTGAGGATTAGTACCTCGTTTAATCTCCAAGTATAGTTTTAAATAATTTCTCACTTTTTATGCCCTCATTTCCTTAGATTCTTCTATGTCTGATAGAAATAGATTATTTGACTTGCAGGGTAGTTTTCAAATGAATCTCCAATCCACTATTATTTTCTCCAAATAAAAACTTAATTAAAAAACTTGTGTAGAGGTGCCTGGATGGCTCAGTTGATTAAGCATCTGACTCTTGATTTTGGCTCAGCTCATGATCTCAGAGTCATGAGATTGAGCCCCACATCAGGCTCTGCGCTGGGCATGGAGCCTGCTTAAGATTCTGTCTTTAAAAAAAAAATAAGTCAGGGGTGCCTGGGTGGCTCAGTGGGTTAAAGCCTCTGCCTTCGGCTCGGGTCGTGATCCCAGGGTCCTGGGATCGAGCCCTGCATCGGGCTTTCTGCTCAGCGGGGAGCCTGCTTCCCCCCTTCTCTCTCTGCCTGCCTCTCTGCCTGCTTGTGATCTCTATCAGATAAATAAATAAAAATCTTAAAAAAAAAAGTCATCATTATGAGTTAAAATTTTATTTTTTTTATAAAATATTTTATTTATTTATTTGACACAGAGAGAGAGAGAGAGAGAGTACACACAAGCTGGGGGAGCAGCAGGCAGAGGGAGAGGGCTTCTGCAAGTTCCCTACTGAGTAAGGAGCCCAATGTAGGACTTGATCCCAGGACGCTGGGATCATGACCTGAGCCGAAGGCAGACACCTAACCGACTGAGCCACCCAGGTGCCCCTGAATTAAAATTTTAATAGGAAAGAAACTGCTGCTAGTTTTGCTTTCTTCTATTTGTTGTGTGATTACAGGAATTCCTTGTTTTAGGTTTTTTTATCCCCTAAGGATATTTTTCTATTTTGGCTTCTAATGTTGAGACTTTTTTAATTAGTTGTATTTAAAACTAGCTAATCAGCAATAAAGGCCAGTTTAAGACTTATGTTTATGTTTCAAATTTCTTTTTATAGGCTCCAAAACCAAGGAAGGAGTGGTTCATGGTGTGACAACAGGTAAGCTCCATGGGGCCCATATCCAAGAATGATATTGAAAACATCTAGTAAGCATTAATCATTCAGAATGTAACTGTAAACAGCCACTGCATTCACAGAGAAATATTCTAAGGTAACATCAGCTTTGTTTAACTTTAATTCTTTATTAAATATTTTTAAATAAGTTAATATTTATTATAGATAAATAAAACAATATATTCCATTATCAAGATTGATGCCTCTGAATTGACCAGATACATTTAATTTATGGCAGTATCACATTTAAATTTCTGAAACATTATGTTTTGGCAAACTGCTACCATAAATTTCATATAAAAATTGCCAGTTTTCAAAGGATTAATGTCAAATTTTCTGTAGAGTATAATAAAACATTCTGACATTAAACTCTACTTAGTATAACATTTCCTTGATGATTCAGAAAACATTTTAGGAAACAACCTTGGAATGATCAGTGAAGTATTTATTGTATTTATATCTATTGGGCATAATTTTAACAAGAACTTGAATAGGTCTTTAAGAAGACTGCAATAAATTAATATCAAAAATGTCGAAAATTATGGTGGTGGTGATGAGGAGAAGGGGTATGATAGGGACAGATAGAAAAACGAAAGGAGAACTAAAATTTAATAATCTTGAGAGCCCACAGACTTGCCGTGATTCAGTTTCATGTTGTATGTGTTCCAAGCTGCCTGACAGATGGGGTAAAACAGGATGTATAATCAGAAATATAATTCATATGATCAGATAGCAGTAAATGTAATAGTGTCTCAGAAAAATACCGTGTTCCTATTACTGAATTATAAAATGAAAGTGGAGGAAATCAAATGGGAGTATTAATACAGTTTTGTGGTTGAGACCAAAATAGTGGAGCCAGACTTCCTTGGTTCAAATTTCTGCTTATCACTTATGAGCTATGTGATTTTCTGTAGGATTCATAATCTTTTTGTGATTTAGTTTCCTCATTTGTGAAAGAATAAATAGAATTGATGTACACAAATACCCAGAATAATGAAATTAAGTATTGTGTATTAGGCAGGTGTTATTTTTCATCACTCTATAGTGAGTCTATCTTGAACAACATTTTTACAACTAGTGGAGAAAAATATTTCATACGACTGTTTTATATATACTTTTGATAATAAGTGAGGGTGCAAAATGAAAATAGAACCCTTTGAAACTGATTCTGCTAGAAGCTAAATTAAAGTATGCTGTTTGTATTTGCTCTGTCGCAATCCAATCAATATGTAATGCCCAGAACTAGGCAAGTAAAGGAACTGGGTTGACTTCTAAGGATGGTCTATAAATATGGTGTTATTTAGCATGATTTGAATAAGATCTGGATAACAGACTGTTGGAGATTAAACTATCTAGAGCCTAGCTAGATTAATGGTGTTCCATTTGGTAGTTGAAGAATCCATGTGGTTTAGAAAGTGAATAAGCTTGTGGCCAGATTTAGACTACAACAAATAACATCTTTGAATGGAGGCTATGGAGATGGGCTGCAAGGATAACTGTTAACAAAGTCAGAGTTTTCATCCTCTCCGCAATGACAGAAAGTGAATATGAGTTTGTGTGTGCATGTGTGTGTGTGTGTGTGTGTGTGTGTTCACTACTGAAGTTTGTACAATAAGGTAGCATTTTGCTTTCTGAAGGACAGTATCCTATCACCTTATGTCTCCCTGGTTTAATAATATTGAGAAACTTTACATATCATGTCTTCTTTAGCGTATTGAAGAATCTGAGATATTCCATAGCAAAGAAATGTTCATAATTTAGTTTAATCCGGGGTTTCTCAAACTTGTTGACCTTATTTCAATAATCATTGGGATTGAGTGAAACCTGTGTTCCAGAGAACACTATGGAAAATGCTGCTAAGCAGCAATGCCATGATGATTTTGATGTAGGTGGTATTTATAGCCATTGTACCAATCAACTACCCTGGCAATAACAAAATATCAAAAATGTCATAAATAGCCTGACTATGAGAAATGCCATGGGATAAATCTGCAATATATATCATCCTTCTGGATGGTATTATTAATTATTTAATAATTATTTAATATAAAATTCCAAATTTCAAGTATAAGGATAAATAAGTTACGATAATTACCTCCATGGTTAAGGAAAAGAATTCGTTGTTATACTTGGTCTAAAATGTTCATTATGGCCACATAATGTAAGTACTAATTAAATGTTATTAATAATTATTCTTAAAGCAAGGAAGTGAGAAACTATTATATAGTATAAAATATTATCATCTAATATCAAAAGAAAAATTTCCTCAAGGTTCATCCCATTGTTTATTTTTCAGAAATATAGACTTCAGTAAACTTAGTTAGACCAGGAGTTTTCTACCTAAAAAATTCCAAGAAAAAGAATTTCTCCTAGTAGATAATCTGATAAAATCTAAAAATCTCTACCTTACACCCTAGCTATTTGATCTCAGTTCATTTTTGTTGTAGTTGTCAACTTAATGCATTATGTTATAGAAAAATACGAGAGTGCATTTAATCTGGATATACTGAATGACATGTCTTTGAAACCACTTTAAAAAAATAGATGTTGATAAAAGCTTACTTAATTTTTTTTTCCTCATGAAAGTATGGTATAAAGAATTTTCTGTCACTCTATTCTGAGTTTTGATTTATAAATAGAAATTTGTCACATGATAATGAACACAACTAATTTCAACATGTTATAATTTATCAAAATGTTTCAAAATACAAATTCATTTTCCTCAGATACATAATTTGTACAGTTCAAAGCTAGATCTTAATTTTATGATTGTGTTTAATATCAAAGGTTACATTTACTGAATCTATTTGAAAAGTTGGTGCCACATTTTCTTTCTAAAATTTCATATTTGACTTAAAGCCAAAGTAAATCTAATTATCAAAATTAATGAATAACTTACAGAATATATAACATTCCTTTTAATGCATTCAAAATCACTTATTCCGTATCTGCTGTGAAATAATATAAAGAAAAACAACAAGATCTCTGATTTAATGAACTCCAAATAGGTTGGTGGGGGTGGAGAGTCACACTGGGAAATGAATAATTCTGGCACAATGTAAAAAGTTCCATAGCAGAAGACCTGAACCCCTGGGGCAAATAATACATTATGTTAATAAAAAAATAAAATAAAATAATTTTTTAAAAAGTTCCATAGCAGAGATATATCTAAAATTTCATGAGATCACATGAGGAGGAACAGTTGTTGGGAGGAAAGGTTTTTAATTTGGAATTTGACATTTGAGGTGGGTTTTAATAGCAACTTGAATTTGCTGAGTAAACAGATAGGGAGATATCTGAGAAGGATCAAAGCTTCTGGCCGGACAGTACTGTATGAACAAAATAGAGAAAGACTGACACATTTGGGGGAGAACGTAAAATATTATACTATGATTAGCTGGGAGGAAAGTATCCCTTTTGATCCTGGTTATGAGGTCATTTCCCTTAAAAATGAATATCATTTATTAGATGAAAAATGTTGAATTCAAATAAGACAATTTGTGTCTTATTTGCTTTTGCCTTGTCACCCTTTTGTTAGGCATGTCATTGAACAGAGAAGTAGTGTAAAAGGCCTTAATGGCGGGACATAGGGGCTCAAGGTTACTGGATAATTCACTAGGTAAACAAGTTCTATAGGAATCTTTTAAAATGTGTCTATCATTGCTACATGTACACTCTGTTATTTTGTAACGTAACTAATTTACTTACTCTTACAATGATAAAACCTGATGAAATTATGATAAAGTGCATTTTACTGTGATGTTCACGTGCATTAAAAATAAATTAATGTTTACATATACAAAGAATGGTCTAGATATTATAAATATAATATTTTGTGGCTGGTACAAAAATCATGAATCTGTGAAAAGACCAAAATTTATTCTTTTTTTTTTAAGATCAAAATTTATTCTTGTTTGAGATATTATAAGAAAATTGTTCATTCTTCAAGCAAAATTTTTTATTCATGTTCTTGGAAAAGGGAAAAAAAGATGACAAGTTAAAGCCCACAATTCACTATTTTTAAAGGATCAACATTCTGGAAATGTTTAAAAACACGAAATCTCCAGGATAGCTTTTCACTGGCATTTAAATTGAACTTTGCATTGGGAATAGCCATTCCTTGTTAGGAGGCATCCACTGGATCCCCAAAGTGGTGAAAGGCAAATATCAAGCAACACCCTCTGGGGACTCTTCCTGATTTTAGACTCTAGGATCACTTTCACCTTCCCCACATTGCCCAGAACTGAAGAGTAGCATCTGTCCTTATAGACCACCTTACTTCCGTGACCTGCTATAGAAATCCAGCTGCTTTGTCCACGTTATTCAATCCCTGGCCTTCTGCAATGGGTGACATGCAGTCTGTATGATAATCATGTGACTAGTTAAGAACATTTGCCAACCTAACAGCTGACAATGCAGCTCATCCAATTCCCTGGGCTCAAGACTGTCTGGAGACGATGTACACAAGCACAAAGCATAACCAAATTAAAAAAAAAAAAGTTTCTATTTGCTTAGGACAGGGCCTGAGGAAAAATATCACTCAAAACCTTAAATTCCTGAAATCTGGGGAAAAAAGCAAAAAAAAAAGAGTTTGTGAGGCAAAAAAGGGAAGAAGGCTAGCATTACATAAGATGTAGACTTTATGAATATTAATGTTACAAGATTTAGGTGAAGAGCAGTGTAGTTTTATTTCTCTATTGACCTTGAGATTATTAAAAGAGCAGAAGCTCTCATCTTTTGTTTTTTCATAGAATTCTTCATTTAGTTGAAGCAAACTTTTTAAATTGGAGTTTCCTTTATTTGGCAATTGCATGGAGGTAATAGAAAAAAGATTAATTCAGCAATTATATCAGATCTAGTCTTGGAGACTTTTTGATATGAGAGTAAATCTGCTTCTAAATCTAATCCCAAACTATTTACACTGACTTCTCTAAATTTTTAACTTACTAAAAAATCTACTGAATCACCATACTGTAGTTTGTTTTGTGAAAAGAAATTATAAGTTTGCTCAGCAAACTTCATTTTCATACTTAATGTCTAGCTCTTTTGTTACCATTAAAATTGTTGAAAATCAACCTTTTTATTAAAAACCATTTTCAACCACTTGACATTTGATAAAAGGATCAAAATCTTCATAACCATCCCTTACTCTATTGTTCATTTTTTTGGCTTTTTTACATTTTTTATTTTAATTCCAGTCAGTGAACATACAATGTTATATTAGTGTCAGGTATACAATATAGTGATTCAATAATTCCATGCAGCATCTGGTGCTTATTACAGGTGTACTCCTTAATCCCCATCACCTATCGAACCCGCCTCCCCATCCCCAGTTGCCTCCAATTACCATTAGTTTATTCTCTATAATTAAGAGTCTGTTTCTTCATTTGTCCCTCTCTCTCCTTTCTTTCCCTTTGCTCATTTGTTTCTCAAATTCTACATATTAAAAAAACCCATAAATTCCACATATGAGTGATATCATATATTTGTCTTTCTCTGACTTATTTCACTTAACATTATACTCTCTAGCTCCTTTTATGTTGTTGTAAATGACAAGATTCCATTCTTTTTTATGGTTGAATAATATTCCATTATATATGTACCTATATCAATTATATCTTCTTCATCCATTCATCAATCAGTGGACATTTGGGCTGTTTCCTTTTTTTGGCTATTGTAAATAGTGCTACTGTAAGCATCAGGTGCCTGTATCCCTCTGAATTAGTGTTTTTGTATTTTTAGGTAAATACCCAGTAGTGTGATTGCTGGATCATAGGGTAGTTCTATTTTTAACTTTCTGAGGGAACTTCATACTGTTTTCCACAGTGTCTGCACCAGTTTGCAGTTCCTTTTACTCCATATCCTCACCAACACTTGTTTCTTATGTTGTTGATTTTAGCCAATTTGACAGGTGTGAGGTGATATCTCATTGTAGCTTTGATTTGCATTTCCCTAATGGTAAGTGATGATGAACATCTTTTCATATGTCTATTGCACTTTGGATGTCTTCTTTGGTGAAATGGCTGTTCATGTCTTCTGCCCATGTTTCAATTGTATTATTTGGTTTTGGGGTGTTAAGGTCTCTAAGTTCTATATATTTTTTGATACATACCCTTCATCGTATAGGTCATTTGCAAATATCTTCTCTCATTCCATAGGTTTTAGTTTTGTTGATTGTTTCCTTTGCTGTACAGAAGCTTTTTAATTTGATCTAGTCCTACTAGTTTACTTTTGCTTTTATTTCTCTTGCCTCGGGAGACAAATCTAGAATAAAGTTGCTATGGCCAATGTCAAAGAAATTAGTGCCTGTGTTCTCTTCTAGGGTTTTTATGGTTTCAGGTCTCACATTTAGGTTTTTAATCCATTTTGACTTTGTTTTTGTGTATGGTGTAAGAAAGTTGTCTAGTATCATTCTTTTGCATGCTGCTGTCCAGTTTTCCCAACACCATTTGTTGAAGAGACTGTCCTTTTTCCATTGGACATTCTTTCCTGCTTTGTGAAAGATTAACTGACCATGTAGTTGTGGGTTAGTTTCTGGGCTTTCTATTCTGTTCTTCTGATCTATGTGTCTGTTTTTGTGCCAGTACCATACCGTTTTGATCGCTACAGCTTTGTAATAGAACTTGAAGTCTGGAATTGTGATGCCTCCAGCTTTGCTTTTTCTTTTTCAAGGTTGCTCTGGCTATTTGAAGTTTCTTTCTAATTTTAGAATTGCTTGCTGTAGTTCTGTGAAAACTGATGTTGATATTTTGATAGGGATTGCATCAAATGTGGAGATTGTTTTGGATAGTATAGACTTTTTAACAATATTTGTTTTTTCAGGCCATAAGCATGGAATATCTTTCCATTTCTTCATGTTGTCTTCAGTTTCTTTCATCAGTGTTTTATGGTTTTCAGAATACAGATCTTCAATCTCGTTAGTTAAATTTATTACTACAGATCTTATTATTTTTGGTGCAATTGTAAATGAGATTGTTTTCTTCATTTCTCTCTCTGCTGCTTCATTATTGGTGTATAGAAATGCAACAGGTTTCTGTAGATCGATTTTGTATCTTGTAACTTATTTGAATTTGTTTATCAGTTCTAGTAGTTTTTTGGTGGAGTCTTCAGGTTTCTTTGTATAGTATCATGTCATCTGTATTTTTCATTTCTGATGGTAACAGGAACACCTATGTGTTGTCTGACTCAGAAGGCATGGTGAAAATGAATAGGTCAGGTGAGATTAAAGAATGATGTTGAAAATGAAATAAAGAAATATATATCCGATACCACATGATACCACAATAACTGCATCTATAATCATTGCCTTTTTCAAACTTTCCTTAATAAAATGTTAACCAAACTTCCGTTGCTCAAAGGTTTTATTTGTGATCATTACACTTGAAACATGTTTTAATATCTGCATGATTACAGCAACATATCTTAGCAAAGATTTAATGTTGTCTAAACCACACTCAAATATCTCTGAGGCTTTTGTTTCTTCTGACACTTCAGTTATTTATAGGATGTGCAAATACAGGTCTTTAGAAGTTGACAGCTAGTGGAAATAAAATTATTTTCAATCCCTGTAGTTCAATTGTCCCTTAATCTGTTGTTGTTCTGAATTTATCCCAGTGGCTGAGAAGACCAAAGAGCAAGTGACAAATGTGGGTGAGGCGGTGGTGACAGGGGTGACAGCAGTAGCACAGAAGACCGTGGAGGGAGCAGGGAGCATTGCAGCTGCTACTGGCTTTGGCAAAAAGGATCAGCTGGGCAAGGTATGGTTGCACACAATTTATGTTACATTGGTAAAGTCTGGAGATCACAGGGCATTTTCATGGAAGACACTAGGCAGGAATAAGATGCTCACTTGGGAAAGGGCTGACTGACCCTCTTCTCAAAAAAGGGATTACTTTTATGTACGTATTCTTTTTGGAGGTATTAACCCAGATAAATGCTATGAAAATTGTACAGTAATTATGATTGTTTCATTTTCTGGAATAAAGTTAATGAAATGAACAATGTAATAAATGCCAAAAGAACAGTGACATTTCAGAAAGAAAGGGTGCTTTCATGTTAGCTATGAATCTTGCAATCTCTCTTTGTTGGGATATAACAAATGCTTTGTGCCCAACTGACAAATTGTCAAACTAAAGATCTTTCACTTGATTTCTTCATAATGACATCATCTCTTATTAGATGGCATATTTGCTTGTCACATAGCGGCTTATTTGCAAATATATGTTTGTAGAGACTGAGAGTGAAATTGCATACCAGCCAGAGATTGTGGTTTTGGGGTGATTTTAAAATTCTCAGGAGAACCTTGCCTGTATTTTTGACAACTGTGAGACTCTAGTAAGATTATACGAAAGGTATTATGACTTTCATTTTAAACAGGTAAGTGATAGAAAAATGAGGTGTCAACTGGAAGATGAAATTTCAAAAGTTTTGTGACCACAGCAGCAGAGATTTTTGCTGTTCCCTTGGCACCATGGGCTCCTTGCTATTCTTGGAACAAATCAAGTACTTTTCTTGCCCTGGTGTCTCCCTCTGTCCGGAAAGCTCTTCCCAGGTTAAATACTTGGCTCACTCCTCTCCTCAGGTCTTTGTTAAATGCTACCTTCTCCATGAGGCCTGCCCTGACCTATTTGAGATTGGAACCATTCTCCTCGCCTCTGCTGTTCCGTCTTCCTACTCTTTACTTTTCCCTTTTTTACAAACCAGCACATAAAGCTACTTTCTTATATAGTTTTCAAAATATCTATTTGAAAACCATTTCGAGTATAACTTTCGGATAGTTGAATAGCCATAGTTGCTATGTAAAAAAGTTTGCTAGCAAGCTGCTCTGGATTGTTTCCACTCCAGGTAATTCTATGTAGCAGGCCTTCCTTGATTGATCATTAAAACAATGATAATAAAAATGTGGGACTAAAAACCTGTGACATATTGAGATTTATCACATGCGTTTATATTATCTGGGCAATTGATGCTACTTACGGAAAATCTGGGCTGGGCTTCTAGTGTGGCTCTTCAGCTAACACTTAAGTGTATGGTTAATAATAGTAGTATTCCTTTGTGTGGGTTGTCCTCTTCAAATAATTTTATTTCTTATGCTAATAATTATACAAATTTATATTTTCTATCTTAATTTATGATTATAGCTTTATTACATTTCAAAAGGTAGGATGGACTTCAGCTATTAATATAGCAATTAATCTGTATAATGTCCCAAGCCCTTCTGCCAATCACGTAGAAGCTATGGACTTTCTTCTCAGAAATACACATGATAAAGGGCTTAGGGGGGATCTTGGAAGCCCATTAACAGACAAAACCCATCATTTAGACCAATCTTCTGATTGTACAGATAAGGAAAATAGAATCTACAGGGGTATGTGAGCAGTCCAAGGTCATGCCCAGTTGGAACTGACTGTTTTTCCATATGCTATGTCACTTCCCCAACCACTTCCTCAAAACCTAACTTCCTTTTGGGTTTTTATAAATTGAATTATAGAAAACCAGATTTAACTGGAAAAATTCTGTGCTTCAGAATATTAAGGAACCGGGGAAACATATACCATCCCCTTCTCATTCCTATTTAAGGAATACTATGTATATTGCAAATAAGGCATGAAAGTGCTTCATTTCTTATAAAATTGGATTTTTTAAACTTTTCTAAAAATATTGCTATTTATTTTAATACTTTAAAGCAGAAATCTAAATGATATGATAAAATTAACCATTTGGAGATATTTCTCTTATGGGTACTTACAAGTTCTTCCAAATTTTTAATATGAAAATGAAGCCATAAAACCCAGAAATTGCAGCATAGTTATAGAAAAAAAAAACACATAAAACTGAAAGTTTAAATGGCTGATTTTCATCCCTGCTCTGTTACCAACAGGCTGGTTGACCTTTTGAATATCTCCTAAGACTCTTTCTCACATAATGGGAAACTATATGAGAAAATTGTTAAAGCCTAATTTAGCAACAATGTTCTGAGTTTCTATTATAATTTAGGGAGGATGCTAATAATCTTTTCATTCTGGCCATATCTATGAAATGCCAAAAATGTTAGAGAGTTTAGATAAAATCATTCAATTTGTTCATTATGAGATTTGAAATAATATAATTTCATCATTCAAACTGATCAAAATGATTTTGGTAAATGGAAATAAGTAGATTATTGTTGGTTTAACTAGTTGTTAATGACTCCATTGGCATACTCATTCTTCATTCAAGAAGTAATGCTTGCTCACTATGTGTCTGAAACTCTGCTAGATATTGTGGTTAAAATGTTGAGAAAACCATACATGGCTTCTCTCTTCATTGAGCTTATAGTCTAGTGACAAAGATTTATAATAATCACCTAATTATCATGCAATAAGTATGCAGTTCTAAACTGTGAAATGCTATGGAGTACATAATGCTGAGAACATCCCAGCTAGAATGGGGTAGGGATAAGAGAGAGTACTATAGAGGCTTCCCTGAGGAAGTGATGTCTGCATTGAGATCTAGAAAGATGACTGGCAATTAATAAACAAGTGGGAGTTGGGGAAAAAAAAAAAAACATAGCAGGCAAAACTAACAACATGAAGAAATCTCACATGGTAGGATGGGGACTTTGGCAAGTCAAAGAGGACTGCAGCTGGAGCCCCAGAAAATAAAGTAGAAGACATTGGAGAAATATGAAGAGGGTCCCATCCTCATTGGCCATGTTGAGAATGTTGGTCTTTATTCTAAGAATGACAGAACCTATTAAAAACTTTTAAGCAAGAGTGTCAGGTTATAATTTTGCATGTTGAAAAGATACCTCTGCTCTCCAGGCAGGAAAGATATTAAAGAGAGGGAAGAGTGGAAAGCAGGGACCTGTTTACGGGCTATGATGGAAAGAGGAGATGACTGCTTATTCTAAGGTGTAGGTGGGGGAAGAGAAAGAAATGGATTAATTTAAAGACTATGTAGGAGGTAATATCAACAAGATTTGGTGATACATTTCATAAGGCTTGGGGGAAGAGGGATGTGGTTAGCAGGACTGCTGGGTGTTAGCTCGTTGAAGTGGATTAATGGCTGTGCCATTCTCTTGGCAGTAGGTGCCTCTCTTAAATATCAGCAGTACTGCAAAAGTAGTGGCTACATTGATGTTTAGCCCTCATGCCTTTTGAGGCTCTTTGGCCCATTACTCCATGATTGATAGTGGAACAAATCTTTTTTCTTTCTTTCTCTCTCCTTTTCTCCCTCCCTTTCTCCTTTCCTTCCTTTCCTCTTTTCTTTCTTTCCTCCCTTTGGTGTTTTCTTTCTTTCTTTCTTTCTTCCTTCCTTCCTTCTTCCTCTCTCTTTCTTTTCTCTTTCTTTCTTTCTTTCTTTTTTCTTTTAGAAGCCAAGAGCTCTAGTAGTTCATTTTGATTTTTCTGTGTTTATTTGCTAAATTCATCTCTTTGGGAACATTTGTTTTGGTGTACTCTATCTCCTTTTGATGTTAATAGAGAGATATGATGACAGATACCTAAGTATTTTTTTTATTTGAATTTCATATGATTGAAGATATCCTTACTAATAATTTCTTATTATAAGATATTAGATTAAAGGATAAGTGGGATGTCTTGAATTCTAAGAATTTGCTTTATCAAATATTATTAGCTCCTGTACTGAATACATTAGAATAATGCATCTGCTGATCTATATTTTTACCTGTGTGCACAAAAGAGATTATCTGCTGTACAATTCAATTCCTGAAGCTCATTCATTTCATTTGAGTGGTAGAAACAGGCTACAAATGCATTGGCAGAAATGCTCAAGTTTTAAGTTCAAACAAACAGTGGTATTATGTAGACAAAATTTGTTTTCTACTTTTTTTTTTTTACATTTTATTCACATTTATCTTTAGCTTTTAGTGTGGTTACAGAAAATTAGAACACTTTAAGCAGGAGCTTAATAGCAATTTTTGTAAGCAAAGTTACATTCCATCTCTAAGTCAAACTGGTCAAAGCTTCTCCAGTATTTACAAAACATGGCAGACCAGATGCTATACAAAACCATTGCATCTGGAATTTTTTTTCTTTTATTCTCAAATTGTTTCCTGCTTCTATTGAGAACAAATTATCTGCTTGTACCAAAACTACTATAAGCAAGCGTAATGAGTAAGAGTTGCTCTGTAGTACATCTATGTTTGCAATACACAGCTGATCACAACATTTGCTCCATTCTGACCTCTCAACAGTGCTTTACTTGTGGTTACTGCTCAAATAAATCCTTGCTGGATAGAGGAGCATTTCTTTAGTGCTGCAATGCCGTAGAAGAGTTGGATCCTCAGCATCCCTGAGGTCTATACTTATGTATTTTTTTTTATTTATGGAGAGTGAAAGTTTTACATATACCATCGAGCCACTGCCTGACAAATAGTACAGCACTTAGCTTTATTATCACATCCTATTTAGTCACAGACCTACTTACGTGGATATTAATAGGTTTCATGCAATAAATAAGTTTGAAGTATTTACAGCCTCAGATACTTGAAATATTCATATATTTACTTTTTTCTTCAGAATGAGAATGAAGTTCCTAAACAATGCCATTTTGAAAAAGTTAGATCGGAATATAAGAAATTTTTACTATCCCCAGCACAGTTATCCAGAAAATATTGATTGCAAATGGGCAGAAACATGCATACTTGGTCTCCTGACTTAATTCATAAGAGGATAGCTAACCTAGTGTGGGGTAGAAAAATAAAACAAAGCAGGAAAGTGTCATTTTTTGTAACATTTAAGTGTCCTTCTCCTTAATTTCCTTTGACTTACCAGAGCTATCATGTTTAGCTTGATGTGGACTTATTTTGAAATACTTGAGTGTTATATACCTTCTAATTAAATAATCAGATGATGGATGTTGACCTAAATGAACTCATTTATGCTGATCTCACAAATAAGCCAAAGGTCACAGGCAGTCTTTCAGATTTCTTTGAAGAAGTATACACAGATCATAGGTGTAATTTTTTTTTAAAGATTTTTATTTATTTATTTGACAGAGATCACAAGTAGGCAGAGAGGCAGGCAGAGAGAGAGAGGGGGAAGCAGGCTCCCCACCGAGCAGAGAGACCGATGCAGGCTCAATCCCAGGACCCTGTGAAATACTCTGATTTATAGTACATTCTTCTTAAATGTTTAATAATGATAGATCTATTATATATTGCTCAAATAATTAGAAATTTGAGTCTTGCTTTTGTGCTTGATGTCTGAAGATAACCAACATGACGTTAGTTATATTTAAACCTAACCCAAGGGGGCGCCTGGGTGGCTTAGTGGCTTAGTGGGTTAAGCCTCTGCCTTTGGCTTAGCTCATGATTCCAGGGTCCTGGGATGGAGCCCCTCATCGGGCTCTCTGCTCAGCGGGGAGCCTACTTCCCCCTCTCTCTCTGCCTGCCTTTCTGCCTACTTGTGATCTCTGTCTGTCAAATAAATAAATAGGATCTTAAAAAAAAAAAAACACAAAAACAAAAAAACCTAACCTAAAAGTTCTGTGGCACAGGGAGTTGCCTGATTTTTACTTGTGGTGAGAGTGGCACATACTGTTAACAGCATTATAATTTTAGGTTAAAGCATGTTGTAGTTAAAGAAAAAACCTAATTGACCTGATTGCTTTGTTTTTAACATGTATATAATCAGTAATATTTTGCAATTTCGTATGTAAAAATCAATATTTAAGCTCATATGAAAGTCTATTAATATTACGCAAAGTCTCTCTACTTAGAAACATATCTATTACGATGGGCTTTCTTTGTATCTAATATTTCATTGGGTTCAGGTTGGATGAATCATGATTCCTAATGACCCTTAAATTAGTAAGGTTGTAAAAGGGAAAGTGCACAATAATTATATATGAAGTTGTAAGAAACTTAGGCTTATGATTATGTTTTCATTAAAATTCAATATCATTCATTTATTTAATGGGTTCTTGGGATGCATTGGACACTCAGTTGGGCACTCTGAGGAATACCGAGGTGAATAACGTATGCCTGACTCCTGCCTTCTAGAAATGTGGTCTAGGCACAGCAACTGACAGACTTACCCCTGGCAAAAAGGAGCATCTCTACTCTTTGAGAACGTGTATGTATTTGTAACGAGTATATATCCATCATGGGAAAAAAAAAAAAAAACACTTTTTGTTAGGAATGAGAGAGACCTATACTCTCAATAAATATTATACTTCAAATTTTGTTTGTGTGAGCAGATTATGAAATTACCTCACACACATAGAGAGAACAGCTACAATATTTTAGCCATTTAGACAGAAACATAAAAATATTTCCACCTGAGTCCTAGCACCAGTAGTTAATATTGTGTAAGCATTATAGCCCCACAATATATACATGACTACAAATCCAATTTCAGTGTTCAAAGAACCAATTGTGACAATACTTTTGTTTGTTAGAAAATGTGTTATAGGAAGAATGTGATAGAACTGCTTCAAGGCACACTAGCAAACAGCTTTAACTCATATTTGTGAAAATGGCTTATTCTTTCATAAATGCTTAATATGAGTTAAAATTCTACTGAATGCAATGTGAGAGCCATGACCATACTTTTATGAACCAGTCTTCCCGGTGCAGGAGGCTAACATCTATTGTTAGTGGCCCTTCATATGCAAAGAGAGCATGATATTTTTGATAGTTTCATGAATCAGATATTACTATATAGAGAATGATTTCAAACTTAGGTGTTTTCATTTTAAACTTCTGTTACCATCTGAGCTATGTTTCCACCTTATAATTCAATGGCAAACCTGGAAAAAGAATATTAATATGTTTATGTGACAGGAATAAAGGAAATAGACATGTTTGTTTATTATGACATATAATAGTCATTTTCCAAACTTCAATGATAACCAGCTTTTCTGTTCCTAAAAAGTTAGAGTAATTTTATTTTTTGCCATTCAAATACAGGCTTTTAGTTTTCCCATTTTCAGGGAAATATTTGATGGTATTGTTAGCTTTATCAAGAGAAAATAGATACTCAAAATACACAAAAATCTAGGACAAAGTATGTTTACTTGAATTCAAAAGAACAGAAATAAGGTAAATGAGATGCCAATTGTGTTTTGCATGCAAATACATAATTATGGAACTAGAGTTGAATGATACATCTCATCAACCCAAATGTTCCATGATGAGGATAGAAAATAAGTAATTTGTCAACTAAAATAGGAGGTAATTCTTTTATAAGAAATTTTATCAAAACTTTGCAAAACATTTAAATATTTAAGTTACAATTTCAATATTCTTTATCAGGTAATTCTGGAATTACTAAACAGTTACTTTGAAATTTCTCAATATAGTATTTAATTCTTAATGAGCCTATAGTATACGTTAATACAAGGAACACCTAGCCAGACGTTATGTTCGTTGAACAAACAGTTGAATGAATGAATAAAAAGGTTTTTAAAAAAGGTGTATCTATTTTGTCTTCCTGATTAGAGGTAAAAACTGTCTTACTCTTCTTTTGTGTTCCTCACACTAACAAAATATAATAAATCTATTTGGAACTCAATCCATAAGAATAAATTCAGTTGGCAGCTTCGTGAATTGTGAAGAATGATGTGAACTTTTAATTTAAGATTTTAGAATTTAAGAATATAATTTAACTGTCTGATTAACCATAATAGTAAAATATCTCCAATTCACATGTATATACACTTTGTCCTATTTGATTGTTGGAAATCTTCAAAAGAGTGGAGAATTGCCCTTTCAGTATTTCTATTTCATGCCACAAGTTTTCTGAGCATGTACATACAGTTTTTAGTCTTAAGGGTCCAGGTTTTGGTCCATAGATTGTGTATTATTTGCTATCTAGTGAAACAGAGAAGGCATGTGCTCTTACCAATGTCACTGAGTTTGGGGATTAATACAGTTGTCATGCAAAGCATACAGTGGTATTAAAAATACCTCGTCTTCAGTTGTTAACATTATGACATATGTAAAGTAGGCACTTTTAAAAAATAATCTCATCTTGGGGTGCCTGGGTGGCTCAGTGGGTTAAGCCTCTGCCTTTGGCTCAGGTCGTGATCTCAGGGTCCTGGGATCGAGCCTCCCATTGGGCTCTTTGCTCAGCAGGGAGCCTGCTTCCCCTCTCTCTCTCTCTTCCTACCTCTCTGCCTCTCTCTCTCTGTCAAAAATCTTTAAGAAAAATAATAATCTCATCTTAATAACAGATATCTGCTTAAAGTAGTAATCCTTTCATGGTGTTCTTCCTGTAAAGGAAAACCAAAACTTGTGAGTTTAAAACAAAAGCAGTTCACAAGTTTTCTAATTAAAGCTGCTCTATATCTGTTCTTTGACTCATCATGATAGCCAGCTGGCCGTTATCTTTATACTGGGTTCCTGGTTTATCTATGTCATTTGATTTTGTCATGTGTATAGAAAAAGCATGGCTTAGTATGCAGGGCATGAGTTTTAAGTCAGGGAATGTGGAGTTGGTCTTGTCTCTCTTCCTCTGCTGGATGATGTCATCTCATCCCTCTAAGCAAGATTTTCTCATCTGTGAAAGAAAAGTATTGGATTAAATGAATTCAGAATGTTTTGAGTATGTTTAATGGCTTGAATTTTAGGCCAGTTTGTTCAATTATGCATTGCCAGACCTCTGGCAACTCATTTAACCTTTCTAAACCAAAGCTACTCAAGTGTCTATAACTGGCCGGCCACGGCACAGTCAGTGTGAATGCAATGAGATCATTCAGACAAAAGATAAACAATCAATTGTGATATGTTATACAGTGAGCACATTTTGTTAAGAAGAACCTGCATTTTCTTTGAATTTTGTTAGATATATGATTATAGGTCTTGTTCATGTAAGTAAATTGTAAACACAAAGTAGAAAAACCATTCAATGAACATCTTACTTTGTTTACCTAAATAAAATGAAGTCACACTACAATTATTTTTCATTTGATTTCCCCAGTGTGGTTCTATTGAATATTATACACATGTAATTAGAAAGAAATAATTTTTGGAAACACTGGAGTAAACAAAGTTAAAAATTTTCTCTTTTGAACAGAAGAAAGTCCTGGAGCCCTCGTATCTTGGTAGGGATAGAGTTGCTATCTTTTCTAATGTATTTTTAATGTCAAACCCATGGAGAATAGGTCTGGGTATTTACTGGAGGTCATGTTTAAGATGCCCCAGGCTGACTGAAACTGTCCCCACTCACTCTTTTTGTCTTTTTCTTAATAAGGCTGGTGTTTAGGTTCTGGGTTAGAGATATTTAGAGAGTATCAGGACTCAGCATTTCATATCTAAATCCTATTCTTTTATAGCCATTTTCTGTAAGATCTCTTGGACAAGGCCAGAGAAATGACTTTCTTCATTCATATGAAACTTTTGTACCATATCCAGATGAAGCTTCCTTCTGACCTGAAAAGGGACAGGTCTAAGAATTGGCTATGTTATCTTGGCCCCTTCCCTTAAACGCAAAGACAGGATGGGATGCTCAGTTGGTTAAACATGTGCCTTCTGCTCAGGTCATGATCCTGCTGTCCTGGGATCAAGCCCTGCATCAGGCTCCCAGCTCAGTGGGGAGTCTACTCCTCCCCCTTCTCATGTTCTCTTTTCCTTTCTCTCTCTCTCACTCACTCTCTCTCTGAAATAAATGAAATCTTAAAAAAAAAAAAAAAAAGGCAGGAAAGTCCAATGAAGGGAAGGAGCCCAGGAGGTTTTTCTTGAAGCTTATTTTGTATGCCAGAACTTTCTAGAATGGGAGCAATTCCTGAAGTGGTAAAATCCCAAGCTTATCTGATTTTGACACCTTCATGACAAGCACTAAGGCTTAGTTTATAATCTTTAAGGCCTGGCATTTAATCTTATTTTAGTTATTTGCAAGGTAAAACAGACTCATTATATAAATATTCAACCAAATAGAAAGTTTGTTTGTTGTCAGAGCTCAACATGAGCTCAAGTTTCCTCTCCCCAAGTTCACTTGAAAATGGGATGATATATCTGCAAAGGGAGAAAGAAGGGGGATAGGTATAACGATATCCTTGCTTTTGATCCATCCTGGCTTTCATTCAGCACAGCCACACATGTCCCAGGGTGCCTCTCTGATGTGGTATATTGTATGTCTAAATGTGCCCACCTGTCCCCTCCTAACTTAAAGGTCGAGGACAAACATACTCTCCTATCACTCCGTGCCTCTATCCTCCACACTTGGCCACTAGAGCCTGTATACTCTTCTTTCTGCCTAATCTGAACTCAGGGAAAACCTAGGAATCTCTACCACACTGACCTCAACTCTCAGGAATCAGGGGATGTGGGGTTGAGGGGACTGGGATTCAACTCTCCAGCTTGGTATGTCCGTCCTCCATGTCTCTGTGGTTATTTGCCTATACTGTGTTGGCCCTGGGTAAGCTAGCAGGTCCTGCTCTTTAGTCAGAATCCCACCAGGGAATAAGATGTGAGCCTTCCCAGCACACAGACCTCTCCAAGCTCATGAGTTACCACTTGTCTCCATAGAGAAGAGTTCAAGGGAAAAGACACATTCCCACGCTCCACTAACACCTTTCCTTCAAATCGATTTCCTTGGAAATCTCTCCCCTCTTTTTAAACTTTACTGATGGGAAAATAATGAAAATAATAATGAAAAGTTCATTTGAACTTTTATAATTTAGTTTCATTGTTCATTTCGTAACAATTCTTGCGCCTCCTGTTTAGATGGGGGATAGGGAGTTATGTATTACGGCTATTACCCAAGGTCACCATGCCCTCAGCTGCTGTTTCACATTTCTAGCAACTTTATGTGAGAGATGTTAACTCAATCACCAACACTATGGTTGGAGAATAAATTGATTAAAAACACTCTTGAAGACGTGTTGGAAATCTACATTAAAAGCATTGAAATTATGGATATTCTTTGATTCAACAGTTTCACTTCTAAGAACTTAAATGATCATGAATTTTAATTTAAAGATGTTCATCTCAGCATTGATTATAACATTAAGTTGGAAAAAAAATTAGACATTTCACAATAGGGTCTTAGGTGAGGTTGATAAAGCCTAAGATATGATTGATCCATACAGTGGTATGCTGAGCAGCCATTAAAATGTTGACACAGAAGAATACTTAAAGGAGTGGAAGAATGCCCTTGTTGCATTAAGTGAAAAGAACAGATGACCAAACAATATGAACAGTTTGTATAGTATTACTATTTTTATTTAACAAACAATCTATGTATGATATACGTATATAAGAAGACCTGAAGTAATGCACCAAGCTCTCAGTTTTTCTCAATGAAGCACTCTGCATTTCCAGCTGGATAATATTTTGCTCTGGGGAACTCTCTCACTCACTGTAGGAAGTGTCCCAGCCTTAGACGTTACTTGTGAGATGCCAGTAATACTCCCCAGGCATTACCATGACCACAAAAAGTCCTCCCACGTTGTCCTTGAGGAAACACTGTAACAGACGATTTCTGGGTCATGGATTACAGTCATTTTATTGTCCCCTCTTGCTTATTTGTATTTTTGTCAATTTCCTTTAACAAGTATGTATTAGACTCATAACAAAAGCATAATAAATAGTATTTGTAATATTCTACTCTCTTCGACACTTACGTGACTAAGCGTTCTGCTGCTTTTAGCACAATTAAAACGTAAAGAGGCTTATTTTCCTTCTTGGTGTCCCAGTTCTGGTTACATTTGTTCTACTAATGTAAAAAAATCAGCTTTATGGGCATTTAAGCGTACAGTTGTACATTTGTTATTCATCCGTTCACCTATTTATTCATCAGTTCATCTGGTCCATATTTGTTGAAGTCATGCTGTGTGTAAGATACTATACCAGGCAGCATCAGAAATATAGTGATATTTGAGACCAGTTTCTTGTGCTCTAGGCATTGACATTGAACTCTTAATCATGATGAGTATATGTAGGAGTCTCTTAGTCTATTAATATTATAGACTTTGCTTGAAGATTTCTTTCCCAGCCTCCTTGTCTTCCCTTCAAGTCTGAAGTAAGATTGTCTCTGAGTGAGATGTCATAGCACTACCAGTCTCTTACTATTTCTCAAAAAGCAATCTGTTTATAGTCTCTCATTTATTTCTCTTGATCCCAATTATCAAACAAAATTAAAATACCATTTCAGCATTGTCTTTTGCTATCAAATAATACTGGGTAGCACATCCAAATTTCAAGATTTTTTTTTTAGATTTTTAAAGTTTATTTATTTGACAGAGAGAGAGAGAGACAGCAAGAAAGGGAACATAAACAGGGGGAGTGGGAGAGGGAGAAGTAGGCTCACACTGAGCAGGGAGCCCAATGCAGGACTTAATCCCAGGACCCGGAGATCATGACCTGAGCTGAAGGCAGACGCTTAATGACAGGTGCCCCCTCAAGATAAATTTTAACAAAGATTTTCAAGGAGTAATGGGTTGTATTACCTGAATGAATGTAATACTTTATTTGTTCTTTCATTTTTGGCAGGTTTATCTGATCATGTGGGACCTTACAATTTGACTTTGCAAACTTGTAATACAAATCTTCTGGGCTCTGAGAAAGTTATCATCACTTTATTTTCATGTATGCTCAAAACTTTGCCTTTCTTATTTCAGTATGCTTTATCCACAGAATGCCCTAATCCCTAAGCTTATAAGCTTATGAATAACTTTTAATGGTTTTATTAACCTGATAACATATAGAAAGTTATAAAATTATACTTTTTTGATAGCCTTTTTTTTTAACTGTAGTTAATTTCTATTGTAATTAGGTAAGTCCATCCACAGTGCATAGTTTATTTTATATATGATCAAAGGTCTTGTACCTGGACTGGGAGAGCCTTTATATTCTTTAGTTTTCCTTATAACCTCTGAATATCTCATTAATAGGTACTGCCTTTTAGTCATATCTAGCAGATCAGACCCTCCCAAATTCCAAAGGTCACATTTTAAAATGTTGTTTTTTTGGACCTACAAGTTTACTGAAACATCGTAAGAATTGACTGATTGATGTATGTATTCAGGATACATAGAATTCAGTTCTAAATAGAAATTTACTAAGTGATACCTTTATAAAAAGAAACTGTGAAAGACTGACTTGGGGAGGGTAGTAGTTTATGTTATGAGTAGTGGCTTAGTATTGTATATGTGTATATATATATGTATGAGTATGAGTGTGGGTGTGTGTGTAAAATGAAATTTATGGTTATATTTTCTTTAGAAATCTTCTTGATCTTCTCAGAGTTCAGCCATTTTGTGAATGCATCTACATTGATCTATCTTTGGAATCTGTGAAATGGCCTTTGGCAGTACTTCCTGTAACATAATTTGAAAGCTACTAGCTAGATTAGTTCAAGAAAATTAACCAGTGTCTGTCTACTACCTATAGAATCAAGCTGCAGGGTTTAATCTCACTATTCAAGGCCATATTTTGTCTTCCCTTTCTTTTCAATCATATAATTTTGCAGTCGCTCCACAGAACTCTTCAGTCTACACAGACCCCCAAGTGTTTTAAAAATATCTCCCAGTTACCTTATACAATATGTAACTTTAACTCTGCTTTACCTTTGAGAAGGCTCTTATGCCCCCTGTTTTAATTTTATCCAGTCCAAAATGTCTAGCTCAAGCCTCCAGAACTACCAAAAAAAAAAAAAAAAAAAAGCTTTCTGTAACTGCTGTAATGCATAGTAATTTCACCTTTCTTACCTGCCTTAGCATTTGCAGATATACTATTCATATCTGGTTGCTTAGGTGAAAATACTTGTTCTGTTACATTCTCTGTCCAATTCTCTAGCTATCAGTTCACCCATATTTCACAACATGCCCTGATTTTAGCATGACTTCCTTCTCCACTGACACCTCCTGAGGCTAGCCCTCCACCGGTTTTTCACATAGACTCCTTCTCTAACTGTCAAGTGACCTACCTGTTTCTACTTCTCCACCAGTCATGGTAATTCTTGAAACAGAAACCAAATCATCTCTTTCCTGCTGTCACTCCTCTAGTGGCTTCCTTTCACATCTAGAATGAAATCCAAATCCTTACTGTGACTTACAGGCCCTATATTATGGGACTCTCGTTAAGTTTTACGTCCTATCCCTTTTCTCCTGATGCACTGCCCTCCAGCTATGCTGGCCTTCCAGGCACATTTCCAATACTTAATAAACATATATGAAAGGATTTTTATTCATTTAAGTGTAGACTGTTTCCTTCTTCTGAAAGCAGGGACAAATGGTGTAGTGTTCTTTAAAAAAAACTAACCAGAATTTCTGATCTTAATTTTTAAAAAGACAGCAAGAATGTGTAAAATGGCAAAGATCATTCTCTACATCAGATTCCATGTGAAATTTGGTGCATACTAATGATTTGGCATATTATAGAATGTGGGCCAATTCTAATAAAATTACTTGTATCTTTCATACTTGTCACAAAAATTCTTACTTTTCCATACTTGTGTAGCAGTTCTACTTGATGGTGCATGGATATGTGACATTAACTTTCTCCTTGAAAATGAAGAAACCCTTTCACTCAAGATAAATCTTAGAGATTTAAAAAACTGCTTATCATTATACATTATTCATATTCCATTAAATGTTTTCTTAGTAAATCACATAAATTAGATTGACTGTTGGACAGATGGGCAGAACCACATGCCTCCAATATTAGGCAGTTGGTGAGCACAAGAAGCCAGAAAGAAGAGTAGGAATATAAAAGCAGGAAGCTTCCGATTGCTCTCGAAAAGGATGATCCTCTTGTTCCTGACTCTCCACTATGTGTTTTCCTTTGTAAGTAACACCTTCCAAAACAACTTTCCTCATTTTAGGTCTAAGCACACAGGCCATGTTTTCACATGATAAGTGCTATATAAATAATAAAAGGAAATGTTTAGGCAGATTGATAAAGGAATTTTCCCCTCCCTCTGCCTTTTATGCAAGGATGACAGCTCTGAAATGTAGGTTTCCTGTATAAGGAATGTGACAGTGTTCAGCTGCAAGAAGATGAGAGGGAGAGAAAGGCTGCATATTCAGGAATAGCGTGTCATTTGTCACTGCCTGGACTCATCAGCTGTGTGGAACTCTGGGAAGCCCTGGCTGAGATACCAGGCTCCTTTATTTATTTCTTCCAGTATACTTCAGCAATACAGATTTTATTAGGAGCAGAGAAAAACGTTTAAAACTAGCTAGCCTTTGTGATGTGGCATAGTCATCTCTGAATATTGATCAAGATTCAAAAGGAAGGCTTGGTAACTTATTTTATCTGTGGGCTACACTGATTAATCAAGAAAATTCTAATTTCAGGAAGTATCTTTGGGTGTGATAGATCTTTTTTTATAACAAACGAGGGTCCATCCAAAACTACAGATAAATTCTGCCTACGGTAATGTTTGATCTGGTGGAAACCATTTTAGTGTGACAATCCCTCCCCTATAAGAGGGAATCAGCTGATACCCTGCAACAAAATTCTAAGGGTCACTTGATTCACAACCAATGCAAATTTTGCATAGATTTGCTTTCTTAATCCAAAATATATCCCTCGGGTCTAGAGGTCAGTGAAAACTGTGTGAGCAAAATGGCATGAGGGCCACAGTCCTTTTTTATGTCCTGTCCTCAGATCCCTTCTAATTGATAGAGTAAAATTTGAAGAGCCCAAGAATAGCCCACTGTGGCTTTATCCATACTGCCTCACAGAGGTAGAATTAATAGCCGCAGTGGTGGTAATCATCCTCACTTTTTTTTTTTTTAAGATTTTATTTATTTATTTGACAGAGATGACAAGCAGGCAGAGAGGCAGGCAGAGAGAGAGGGGGGAAGCAGGTTCCCTTTTGAGCAGAGAGCCCAATGCGGGGCTCGATCCCAGGACCCTGAGATCATGACCTGAGCCGAAGGCAGAGGCTTTAACCCACTGAGCCACCCAGGCGCCCTTCATCCTCACTTTTTATGTTCAGAGAAATTTGGATATTTGCTTGGAGTTAAGACTTCCTACCACATTAAAAACTTGGGGAAATTGGTTATATAAATCAGCATGCCAAATTTCATTTGATTTATCCATTGTATTTTGAGTTGAATTAATTCAGCCCTAAATTTCACTTAGTTATTCTCTACCCAAACTTTCAGCCCACATCAGCCAAACCTACAGAAAGAAATGACTTTTGCTGCCATCATGGTTAATTCTCTTTTATTTTTTGGTTAATTCTTCTTTTAAAATTATTTTTTTTTACCATTTGGTAAAATATCCTTTAAAAATTTTATTTATTTCATGTTTTTCATGAACTCCTTTCCCTTTTCCTTTGATTACCTGTCTATATTATAGTTCAAACTGATTTTCAACTTGGTTTTTTTGGTTTGTTTTCCAACTTATATTTTTTATCTTTTTTTTTAAATTTTAATTCCAGTGTAGTTAACATACAGTGTTATTTCAAGTGCACAATGTACTGATTCAACAATTCTATAATCATCCTGTGCTCATTATGACAAGTGTACTCCTTAAACCCCATTACCTATTTCACCCAAACCTCCACCCACCTCCCCTCAATTTTTTTTCCTATAGTTAAGTCTGTTTCTTCATTTGTCTCTCTCTCTCTTTTTTTTCCTTTGCTCATTTCTTTTGTTTCTTAAATTCTGCATATGAGTGAAATCTTATGGTATTTGTCCTTTTCAACATGGCTTATCTCTCTTAGCATTATACTCTCTAGCTCCATTCATGTTGTTACAAATGGCAAGATTTCATTTTTTATGGCTAAATAATATTCCATTATATAGTATATAATAACATTATATAGTATATAATATTTTATATATGACATATAATAACATTATATAATGTATAATAATATTCTATTATATATATATAAAATATTACACATAAATCACATCTTTTTTATCCATTCATCAATCAATGGACATTTGGGCTGCTTCCATATCTTGGCTATAAATATAGGAATGTCCCTTGGAATTAGTGTTTTTGTATTCTTTGGGTAAATACCCAGTAGTGTGATTGCTGGATCATAGGGTAGTACTATTTTTGACTTTTTGAGAAACCACCATACTATTTTCCAGAGTGGCTATACCAGTTTGCATTCTTACCAGCAGTGCACAAGGGTTCTTTTTTTCTCCATATCCTTGCCAGCACCTGTTGTTTCTTGTGTTGCTGATTTTAGCCATTCTGACCAATGTGAGGTGATACCTCATTGTAGTTTTCATTTGTGTTTCCTTGATGAGCCATGCTATTGAGCATCTTTTCATGTATCTGTTGGCCATCTGTATGTCTTCTTTGAAGAAATGCTTGTCCAGATCTTCTGCCTCTGTTTTAATTGGAGTATTCAGTTTTTGGGTGTTGACTTGTATCAGTCCTTTATGTATTTTGGATACTAACCCTTTATTGGATATGTCATTTGCAAATATCTTCTATTCAGTAGGTTGCTTTTTAGATTTGTGGATTGCTTCCTTCACTGTGCAGAAACTTTTTATTTTGATGAAATCTTAATATGTTTATTTTTGATTTTCAGCTTTTTTTTAATGTTAGTTTCTATTAACTTTTCTCTTAGTTCTAAATATTCTTTGCTTCATTTGTTTTCTATGTGTTTCTTTTCAGACTATTGAAGGAAGATTTATTAGTTTTTTTTAGAATTTTTCTCTTTATGGAATGTATTCTAAAATATTTTAAATGCAATCACAAGTTAATACATTGGATTTTTTCTTGTAGAGATATATTATTTGCTCTGTGCCTCACTGGAAGAGATATTGGCATGGTACTTTTACAATGTGTTTAGCTGATATTAGCTCTTCTAAAGTGCATTGTTTCTGGGAATACCATTGTTTGGCTTTACTCAGGCACACTGAATGCAAGCTGATAGAGTCAATATTTATTTTCAGGACCTATTATTGCATAGGTATTAAAACTTTCTGTCTTTGATCTGCCCATTTCAGAACTTTTATGTAACCTAAATTAGACACACATTTACATTTTATTTTTTTAGTTTTCTTTCTTTTTAAACATTGTATTTTGAATGAAGTTTGAGGTGATCTGCTAAATAGCACTCAATACTGGTTCTAACAGGAAAACAATTTAATAAGCAACCTTGTAGCAAATATAGAACACAAGTAAGTCCACAAAAATTATATGAATTTCTGTTTACCTCACTAACTCTTTTCACATCTGATATTTGACTAATGTTCAATGAATTTCTAGATAGTGCCATATGCTATGGTAAATTTTAGGATATAAGAATGAGTAAGAAGTGTTCTTAGATTTTAGGGAAAAGCAACATAGCATCTCTGCATAATAGTTACTCTGACAAATCTCAGTAGAGCTAAGAGTAGTTTTCTCATATCTGTTTTAGACTCTAGACACTTAGTTCAATATTTTTTCCCCTTATCATGCTATAATCAATTCAAACCTCTTAACTTCTGGGCAACCATGAAAATGAGATAGACAGGATACTAAATCTGCCTCAAATTTATCTTGATATTCTATTCAGTCTTCCTTGGTATTGAAGGTCATGAAGAGAATGAGGTAGTGTGTGTGTGTGTGTGTGTGTGTGTGTGTGTTTCTTTTCTTTCCTTTTCTTTTCTTCCGTTTCTTTTCTTTCCTTTCCTTTCTTCTTTCCTTCCTCCCTTCCTCCCCTCCTTCCACCCTCCTTCCCTCCCTCCCTCCTTTTTGTTGACAGAAGAAAAAAAGTAAAACAGCCGTATGAACACAGAGACACTGTGTAAAACTGATTCTTAAGTAAAAAGGGATCCTATCCTTAAAAATCTCCATGTAAAGATTCCTACAGTTGCCCACTGTCAATAGCTATGGGGTAAACTATTGTGTGTGGTAAGTTTGAATTCTAGAAAATTGAGTTCTAGAAATGGCCCTTATAGTTAAGGATATATAATACAGCTTTTCGCAATCTTCCGTAAAAAGTGGAATTACATTAATTTCATTAGCTTTGTTGCTATGAACAAATTGCTTCATTATTCAGTTACATTCTCTGTATGAAATGAGAATAATAAAATTCACATCTCAGAGACGCAATAGAGAGTATATGAGATAAATGTAGGCCTAGAACCTGGCACAAAAAAGCTTAATTATCTATAGGCTTTGATGATTCTTTCTTAGTATTCTGAAGGAAACTTGTCATACCACATCTATGGCAGTGATCAATTGTAATGTGGTTAGTTGAGTGCTTTCTTGTCAAACCACATCTACAGCAGGGATCAATTGTAATGTGGTTAGTTGGGTGTTCTCTATCTAAATTGTGAGCCCTTTGGGTAAGGACCATCACAGAAATGATCCTATATTTTATACAGCGATTTGTGATTTTCAGCTTGTTTGCATAGTACCAAATACACAGCATAGTTAAATGCATATTGTTATTACAACAGTTTCACGGTAAGATGGGCAGAAAGAAAATATATTTTTTCATTTCATTCTCAAGGCTGAAAGATGTCAACTGAACCAAGGTCTCATGATTGTGAGTGGCTCAGATGGAATGAACTGAATCCACTGATCTGAGCTCAGTGCTTGTTCTACTATCCCACAGAGACTATCACATATCCCAGCAATGTTTCCAGTGTTGCATTGCATGATTTGCAGCTTTATATTTGTGCATATCAGAAACAAATGTCCTGTAACAATTGCTAACTGATAGTCATTACTGTTTACCAAATGAAACATTGATATGAATGTAAAAAGGGACAGGAAAGGTTTATATTCCATGTATGTAGTCAGCTTTATAGCTCAAAATGGACAGGCAAGTAACCAAGAAAAAATCAAACCACCAAAGGTTCTGCTTTTTAATTGTAGTGATGCAAAAATGTGTTGAAAGCTGACTGTGCACCGTTAGGATGGCAAAAAACAAAATACTGGCAGCACCTAATGTTGGTGAATATGTGAAGCAATAGGAGCTCTTCTGATTCATTACTGGTGGGAATGCAAAATGGTACAGACACTTTGGATGTCACTTTGGCTGTTTCTTACAAAACTAAACATACTCTTACCATGTAACCCAGCAGTCACATTCTTCAACATTTATCCAAAAAAGTTGAAAGCATATCCCCATAAAAACTTGCATATAGATGTTTCTAGAAGCTTTATATGTAACTGCCAAAACTTGGGAGAAACTAAGATGTCTTTTGGTTGGTTAATGGATTAACTGTGGTATACTCAGACAATGGAATATTTTTTGGTGATTAAAAAAAATATATCAAGCCACAAAAGTATGGAGGAAGCTTGAATTCATATGTCTAAATGAAGGAAGCTAGTCTGAAAAGTACATACTGTATGATTTTAACTCCATGACATTCTGGAAAAGACAAAACCAGGGAAAGCATAAAAAGATCAGTGGTTACTAGAGCTGTGGAAAAAGAACAGAGAGATGAATAGGCAGAGCGCAGAGCTTGTTTAGGACGGTGAAGTTATGCTTTATGATACTGTAATGGTGTGTGCATGGCATACGTTTGTAGAATTCATGAAACTATACAACACAAAGAATGAGCCTGAAGATAAACTATAGACTGTAGTTACAATAACATATGATTACTGGTTCATCAGTCTTAATGAATGTATCATATTAATGCAATATGTTAATAATAGGAAAATTGGGGGAAAGGGAAAAAAGGAGTATGTGGAAATTATCTGTATTTTCTGTACTATTCTTCTATAAACCTAAAACTTCTTTAGAAAATTAAATCAGTTTGAAACCTTGTAAAGCCCAGATTAGCTACAGTAACAGTATAGTAGGAACCTTATTTTACATTTTTTCACCTGTGCAACAGATATAGTTGTGATTCACTTTGGTTAAGATGCGGTATACAAATTTCTGAACTTAAGGTTTAGGGAGATATTATTTGAATTTCAAAATAATCCTTAATGTTCTTCTAAAGTAAGACAAATAGAGCAGTTAATGTTTCATCTAATCACAGAAGATTGATGTACATAAGATATGCCAGGAATGCAATTAGAAACTGGGAGAAGTGTGTTATACTGATAGCTCCCACACAGAACTGTGAGGCACTGTGTGATATTTTTTTCCTTCCTCATATTTCATTTAGCCACACATTCAACTAATACTTATTGCAGGCTTGGGATCTGGCCCCTCACCAAGTACTGAGAATACTTTCTTTGCCATCTGGGTGATGTAATGTACAAATACCACTTTCACCTACAGTCTTGCTTTGTTTTTTGTTTGTTTGTTCTTGTTTTGTTTTGCTAGGACCTCAAACAAAAGAGATTATAAATTCTTCTTAGGATAAAGGCTACATTTCAGTCAACTTTGTAACCTTTGCAGTATCTAGTACAATGTCTTCAAGAACAGTAGGCTCCAAGCATTCATTGACTCAAAGAACGAATGCACGACTAAATTAATAGACGTCTCCACACACTTCCCTGCTTCTTTACAAGATGTGACTATAAAATACTACAACGGTCTCATGTCATTATAATCTCAATATTTTCTTCTTGGGAATAGTTCCAAGAATTCCACCGGGTTGCTGCTCTTCATTGTAGGTTTGTATCTCTGTTTCACAGGAGAGTAATAGGGCCAGAAAGTGCCTTTAGGGATGTTTTGTATTCATAGCTAGCTTTAATTGATCAAATCAAAGTGTAAGAGGTAATATCAGTGTCAGTCTGTGACTATTGCAAGGCTGCCTGCACAAAACATTGCAACGACTGGGGCTAAAATGGAGGAAGACACCTCAGTGACTATTTGGTCTTTTTGCTTTTCTGTAAATATTTTGATATGAACTCACTTTCTATCAGTTATAATTCCTGCAGAAACAGATGGTACACACAAATTGGGTAATTTGTGGAGACTTTCATAAAGTGAGTAATTATGAAGGTTGGATAGAATTAGGGTATAATGTAATACTTCAGGATGATACCATTGTACACCATGATAACCACTAGGCCTAAATGAGCAGGGGCAGGAGAGAAGTGACAGGTTCTGAGGCAGTAGGCAGCGGGGAGAGAAGAGGTGTGTGTGTGTGTGTGTGTGTGTGTGTGTGTGTAGAGAGAGAGAGAGAATATCAGAATGAGAGAGAGAGAATGGAGAAAACACATGAATGAGCAGAGATTGTTTAAAGATAGCTGCCCGGCAGGAGCTGTGATCCGTGGAGTGACCAAGATCGCCTGCACTGACCTGGCAGGGAATGGATATTTGGGAAACAAGCTTATCTTACTTTCCTCCCTCCATTTGCTCTTCTGGTGCTTCCGTTGGCCAAACACATACAGTAACTGAAAGGCAAAGGAGTACATTGCTGTAACCATCTGGTTCTCAATGCTGGGAGGGGGAAGCGGCAATTTTTTTTCCGCACGGACATTTTTGTTTGTTACAACTCTGGGAGGAAGGTGAGAGGTGCTAATGGCTTCTAGTACGTAGAAGCCAGACATTCTGCTAAACTTCTTCCAACAACAAAGAAGTATCTAATTCAAAATGTCACTAGTGCCAAGTGTGAGAAACCCTGATGTAGTTCATACACATTATCTTCCCTGAGCACAGAGCAAAAGCAGAGTGGAGAGAGTTGCTAAGGAGGAAAAAGGAAGAAACCAGCATACTTCACAAAAGAAACCAGTAAAAATAGCAGACATGAGAAGAGATATCCCTGAAAACGTACAAGTGTCAAAAATATGACTGGTAGTCTCTTATGGAATTGATTAAAATTTATCCTGGAGCACATAATATTCGGCAAGCCAGCTTTATCTTTAGAGAAATGAAAATCCTTGTGAGATTTATACAAGGATTGATTAGTAAAGGGCACACACAATACTCAGATTATAGTCAGTCATGTTATGCAAATCACAGACAAGAAGATAATAGAACAAAGAATTTCGTGACTACATAGTGAATCCTCTCGCTTTCATTTAGGTACTGTGAAAGGCTCTAGAGTACATAGTAATACAGCCACGTAAGATAGTAACTTGACATTTATGCAGCTATATATGTTCACACACCAATATCTATGGCTTTTCTATCTAGTTGACATTTGATTCTTTTATCCAGCTCTAGAATTTATTTCCTAGAGCACTCTCTATAGAAACTGTTTCTCCTATTTTTATAACTTAAGGTTATAGATTCCTGACTCATTCTCTGAGTTTTGCTTTTCCCTCAGCAGTGTCATATATTCTCATGACTATTTATTCTTTTTTATATTTCTAGTAGGCTCTCTTTCCTAATGTACACTCTCCTATTTCTCTTTGTGCAGTGCACATTTTTAGACATCATGTCATCCCTTGGATTTCAGCAGGTCTAAAGTTGGGTTTAATCTTTTTCCTAAATAGGAGCCCCTCCATATCAGTTATCACCAAAGACATCAGTATTTTCTCTATGATCTAGGGTACAAATCTTAGGTATATTCAGAATCTTCTCTTTTTCACATCTGGTCATAATACCATTCTAGAACCCTTATTTTTTCTATTCATTCTTCCAATCTCTCCCCTCTCTCTTTCACTGTGGTTTGGCCAGGACTCTCATTAACTTATGCCCACATTAGTGTGTAGGCTCTCAGTTCATCTATTCGTGACTTACCTTGTCCTCCTAGTACATTTTTAATTGCCATCTGTACTGCTTCACATGTCACTTCCCATTCAAACATACTTAACTGACTCTTCATTCATTAGAAGCAAAAGTTTGTCATAAGACTGATATTTTATTGTTCACATTTTTTTTGTTCCAATGTTATGTCTTTTGTCATTTGTTTATTCATACATGTTAGAGTTGGCTAACATTTGAACATCCAGGAAATTTAATACTTACTATATATGAAGTCTCTAATGCTGGTTCATTCATTGTTACTCAAATGTATCAGGCTTTTCTTATGTTCATGTATGTGTATATATTTTATGCCTAAAACCTTTTCTTAAATCTCAAATATCTCGGGCACATACTTTTGCCCAAGATCACAAAAATCCCTGCCATACATTTTCATACAACCTGTTGCCTACACTGCTCCCGTTGAACCTGTCAGAAATAGCTATTTGTGTTAGTTCTCTTTTCAGTAAAAATCTTTTTCCATATATTCATCCTAATTACTTTAGTGTTGGGTTGTGATCTTTTTCCCTCTAGTTTCCCTAATAGCTAATACGATTTCTTGCATAGAACAGGTGCTCAATAACTGTTTCCTCTTTTTTTTTTTTTAAGATTTTATTATGTATTTGAGCACAAGAGAGAAAGAGTGCAAGCAGGGGGAGCAGGAGACACAGGGAGAAGCAGGCTCCCTGCTAAGTGAGGAACAAGAGGCAGGACTTGATCCCAGGACCGTGGAATCATGACCTGAGCTGAAGGCAGATGTTTAACCAGCTGAGCCACCCAGGTGTCCCAGTAACTGTTTCCTCTTGATCTCTCTGTCTGCACTGTCCAATATGGTAGGCTCTAGACTCATGTTGCTATTAAGCTTTTGAAATGTAGCTAGCCTGGATTGAGATATGTTATAAAACACATGCAGGATTTCAAGAATTTAGCATAAAAAAATAAAATTTCCTAATAGTTTTTATATAGAGGACATGTGGATATTTTGAATGTTAAATTGCATGAAATACAAAATTTGTCTTTATTTTTTGCTTTTCTCATGTGGCAACTAGAAAATTTTAAATTACATGTGTGACTCACATAATAATTATATTGGAAAGTGCTCTAGGCAATACTGTGCGTGAGTAATGCGCACTAGAAGCAATGTGATCAGATAAAATATTTCGTATTCCTTGATGATACGTTATTCTTAACATTGATTTTTATGTTATGTGTATGTGTACAGTTTAACACTGGTATTGGGAGAGAGCAGGGCAACAACAGGTTTTCATCTCTTGACTAACTTATAAAGCTGTATGTGAGGAGCCAAGGTATCTGAATACTCAAGTAATTTGTATTCATTTGCAAAATCCAAGGATGTTTATGTACCTTCGTATTGCCTTTAACTTTTTGTCTCAGTGAGAATTTCATTCATTCTTATTCCTGTTTTCTATGATTACCTTTTGATGTCACTGATTTCCAGGAACATTTTGCATTGTGTATTACATATTGCACAATTTGATTGCACAATTTGTACTACTATATTCAATGCTCATTATTCTAATGTTTCAAACCCCTGGGACATTTATTTGAGTTTCATAAAGCTTGTGTTCCAGCTTTTGCTGTTTTTACCTAAATATTTAATATTTTGATTAAGCATTATGGAATTTCTAAATGGCTCAGCAAAAATAACTGTCCTTCCCACAATGAGCTGTACAGTGCTGTGGCTCAGAGCACTGGATCTAGAGTCAGAAAGCCTCTGCTCTCTGCCTTTTCTAAGGTATAAACCTGCCGAAGTACTGTTTCTTCATCTGTAGAATGATAACAACAATAAATTCCAGAGGGTTGCTATAAGGGTTAAATGAGATTAAGTGCTTAGGATATAAATGATGTATAGTAAACTCTCAAAGAACACTAGATATTACAACTGGTATTGCAATCCTTTAAAAATCTTAGCTTCTTCTCTATCAATAAAGTTAAAGTTAATATTTCATATAAAACTTGTAGATACACAATGAAAGGCTACCAAGTGGTTCCATATTTTCTGTTTTCTGAACATTGATTTAGAATATAATAGGAGAAATGTAATTTAAAATTTGACCTTATATTTAGAGGCTATCAAATTATTAACAAGAAATTTCAGGTGGAGTTGCACAAGGTAAAATTATACCCTGTAAAATTTTCTTACAGCATCCTAAATCTTTCTGTCAGTGTTCACAAGGACTCCATCTGATCACTTTGGCATTCTTATTATGATTATTACAAAACTCTTTGCTTACTTCCATTACTCAAAACAATTAAGTAAGCATGTATAATTATAACTTTTTAAACATGGAAGTTTAAAAAGAAAAATAGAAGTTGAAGTACCCAGGAGAACCATATGCTGGAAATGTATTGAGTTCTGTCCTTTTAAAAATTTTTGCTTGGAAATCTTACCAATCCCTTCAGTATGTGTAGTGTACATTTTATTTTCTTAACCACATTGGTACAATGGGGAAAAGGTCAGAATTTATATATATTACCATTTATAAAAATTGCATTACAGGGGTGCCTGGGTGGCTCAGTCGGTTAAATGTCTGCCTTCAGCTCAGGTCATGATCCAAGGGTCCTGGGATGGAGCCACTCACTGGGCTCCCTGCTCAGTGGGGAGCCTGCTTCTCCCTCTCCCTGCTTATGCTCTTTCTCGCTCTCTGTCAAATAAGGTAATAAAATCTTTAAAAAATAAAAAAATTAAAATAAAAATTGCATTACAGAAGAAAAGGGAGTGTTGCTCACCTGCCGGAGGCTGAGCATCTCCATACCTGCTATAACCTAATAAACACTTATAGGACACCCTGCTTAAAATAAGAATAATAGACATTATTTTCAAGTGTACATAGAACATTGCCCAAGACTGATCACATTCTAGACCATAAAACAATTTTCAATTTATTTAATAGGGCCCAAATCATACAAACTATTGTTTTTTTCTGACCACCATGGAAATAAACTAGAAATCAATAACACAAGGATGCCTGGAAAGTTCCAAAATATTTAGAAATTAAACAATAAAGTTTTTAATAATGAATGGTTCAAAGAAGAAATCACAAGGGACATTAGAATAATTATTTTTAACTGAATAAATATGAAAAAAAAAGTGGTAGGGTACAACCAAAGCAATATTTAGAGGAAATCTGTAGCTTTAAATCCTTATATTAGAAAAGAATGGTCCAAAATTCTTGGTCTAAGCTGTTATCTTAAGGTACAAAAATAAGGAAAAAAATAAAAGCTAAAGTAGAAAAAAAGGAAATAATAGTAATAATAGCAGAGATTAATGAATAGAAAACAAAATATAGTGAGAGAAGAGTTTAAAAAGCCAAAAATTGGTTCTTTGAAAATATCAAAAGAAGTGATAGGCCCTTAATTGACTTATCAAAAAAAGAGAGCATACATTACCGATGTTAGAAATTAAAGAATGCATATTTCTGCATATCCTACAGACATTAAAGGGATAATAATGGAATAGCTTGAGCAACTTCATGCATATGACTTAGGTGCCATGGACAAGTTATTCTGAAAATATGACTTATCACAATGATATAAGGTGGGTGGGGGAATGGGTGAAATAGGTGATGGAGATTAAAAAATATACTTACACTGATGAGCACTGAGTAATGTATAGAATTGTTGAATGTACAGAATTGTTGAATCACTATATTGTACACCTGAAACTAACATTTCATAATGTTAACAATACTAGAATTAAAATAACAAACTAAAAAAAAAAAATGTATACGAAGTGGGGATAAACAGTTTCCCCTACAGAAAACTCCTGGTGTACATGGTTTCATGGTTAATTATGTAAAATATTTATGGAAGAAAATAACACCAGTATTAAGTGAGCTCTTGCAGAAAATGAAAGATTGGGGAAACTTCCTAACTCATTCTGTGAGGCTAGCAATAATCTTGATACCAAATCTGACAAACATATTGCAAAAGGAAAATTAAAGATAAATACTTTATGGATTCTAACACCACGAGAAGCAAAATTCCTCAATAAAAAAATTAACAAATCAAATTAAGTATAAGTGATGACCAAGTGGAGATTATCTTATGAATGCAAGATTGAATAAATACTTAAAAACCAATTGATATAATTTATGAAACATTCGACTGTTTCATAGATTAGAAAAGCATTTGACAAAAACCAACACCCATTCCTGATTTTTTTTTTTAATCAAAAATTAGGAATAGAAGGGAACTTTCCCAGTCTGACAAAAAACAATTATTAAAGATCTAACATCAAAACAAACAAAAAAAGAAAACCCATCATATTAAACATGGAATACTATATGCTTTCTCTCTAAGACAGAGAATAAGGCAAAGAATCTTATGCTCACCATTTCTACTTAAAGGAAATATCAGTAATAACAATATGTCCGTAAGTCCAACAGTGTTATAGTAGGTCCATATTGTGGATCCTAGAAGTACAATAGGGCAGGAAAAGAAAATTAAAAGCATAAAAATTGGGACAGAAGAATGAAAAGTGGCTGCATTCATCAATGATCTGCTTGCAAATGTAGGGAATTCTAACGAATTGATAAAACAAGTGATAAGAATTGTTCAGGGTTGTGAGATATAAAAATATAAGATCTATATACAAAATCAATTGATTTTTTTATATACTAGGAAAAACAATTAGGAAATGAATTTTTAAAATGTCATTTCCAAAAATATCAAATAATAAACGATTTCAGAGATAAATTTAATAAAAGATATATAAAACTTCTATACAAAAATTAAGAAAATTCTGGCTGGGGTTTTTGTAGACATTGACAAAATAAATTTATAACTTTTAAGATGTTCAAAGGACCTAGAGTAGCCAAAACAAGGTTGAAAGAGCAAAGGATGGTATGGTGTTAGAAGAGCTCCATTAACAAATTTTTGGATTTAACTCTAAAGCTACAATACTCAGGATAGACACATATTTACTTAAGAATAGAATGAGGGGTACCTGGGTGGCTCAGTGGGTTAAAGCCTCTGCCTTCGGGTCAGGTCATGATCCCAGGGTCCTGGGATCGAGCCCCACATCGGGCTCTCTGCTCCGTGGAGAGCCTGCTTTCTGGGGTTAATATTCAAAATATATAAAGAATTTGTACAACTCAATACTAAAAAAACCCAAATAACTCAATTAAAAATGGGCAGAGAACCTGGATAGACATTTTTCCGAAGATATACAAATAGGTAATAGAATGTATATAATAAAAAAATACAAGAAATAACAAGTGTTGGTGAAAATGTAGGGAAAAATGAATTCTCATGCACTGTTGGTAGGAGTGAAAATCGGTGCAGCCACTATGGATAACTATGTAAACACTCCTCAAAAAATTAAAAATTAAAAAAAAATAAAATAAAAAAATAAAAAATAAATAAAAAAATTAAAAAGAATTACCATATGATATACTACTGGGTATTTTCTCATGTAAACACTCCTCAAAAAATTAAAAATTTAAAAAAAAAATAAAAAAATAAAAAATAAATAAAAAAATTAAAAAGAATTACCATATGATATACTACTGGGTATTTTCTCAAGGAAAACGAAAACACTAATTCAAAGAAAGGCATGCCACATTATTTATAGTAGCCAAGATCTGCAAGAGCAACCCAAGTGTCCATTGATAGATGAATGGATAAAGGAAATATTTTATTTATATATACTTTTTAATATCTTTAATATATTTATAAATATATTTTATATTTAAATAATATTTATATATTATATATACTTGTATATTATATATAATA